>NC_057806.1:327023399-327071273 GCF_018294505.1 Triticum aestivum | reverse complement strand
GTCGACGCCGGCGAGGGATGCGGCGGCCGGCACGGTGGCTCGGCGACGCGCGGGAGGAGGAGGACGAGCTGGGCGGCGGCGGTAAGGAGATGGGCCGCGGGGGCCGGCTTCGGGCTCCCCGGGCCGCGCGGCGGCGGGCGGCGGTACAAGGAGACGCGGCAGCGCCCTATTGGTCGGTGGTGGCGGCGCAAAATGTCCGGCTAGGAACGGACATTGTCCGGCGGCGGAGAGGGATTTTTTTTGGGGTTTGAGACGAGGGGGTCCGGGATTTTCGGAAGGGGGTCTATTTATAAAGGTAGAGGGGGCTAGGAAGCTCCAAATGAGGTGCGGTTTGCGGCCACGCGATCATGATCGAACGCTCTAGACGACGGGAGAGGTTTTGGTGGGTTTTGGGCCAAATTGAAAGGGTGTTGGACTGCAACACACACGAGGCCTTCTTGGTCCCTCGGTTAACCGTTGGAGTATCAAACGAAGTCCAAATAGCACGAAACTTGACAGGCGGTCTACCGGTAGTAAACCAAGGCCGCATGACAAGTCTCGGTCCAATCCGGAAATGTTTAACGCCCACACACGAAAAGAGGTAGAAAGGACCACCAGAGGACATAGGAGCGCCAGAATGCAAAACGGACAACAGGGAAAATGCTCGGATGCATGAGACGAACACGTATGCAAATGCAATGCACATGATGACATGATATGAGATGCATGACAAAGACAACAACACACGGAGACAAAAACCCGACAACGAGGAAATATAATAACTTAGTGCCGGAAACGGCAAGAGTTGGGATACATATAAGGTAAATTACATCCGGGGTGTTACAACAACGATGTAAGGGTGATCTCTCGCTGGGTGTAGATATCCAGGAGATGCCACGGACTACCGGATTGGTGGATGAGGACGATCCGGTTGGCCTTCATGCCCGCCCAGTAGTGGCCGCGCATGAAGGACAGGTGGACGGGTAGTGCTAGCTGTCGGTGTCAAAACCGGCAGATCTCAGGTAGGGGGTCCCGAACTGTGTGTCTAGGATCGATGGTAACAGGAGACGGGGGACACGATGTTTTCCCAGGTTTGGGCCCTCTCTATGGATGTAATACCTACTTCCTGCTTGATTGATCTTGATGAATATGAGTGTTACAAGAGTTGATATACCACGTGTAGCGACCTGACCCGAATGGATCACGTCTACTGTGCTACGGTGTCATCCCTGGATCAGTAATGCTGACACCACACAGTACATCGAGGATTTATAGCAGAGTTGCAATCACACACTTAATACATCGATGGCTCAAAAAGAACTTATTACAATAAATATGGCTGAAGGCCATATAATATCGATAACAGCGGAAGACTCGGAAGATAAATGGGTCCATCAACTCCAACGGCATCACTGAGTATAGGGCCACGACCTAAAAACACCTCAATCGTCATCTGAAAAGTCTGCAACATTAACGTTGCAGCCCGAAAACTCGATCGCCTCCGTTTGTTTTCTCGCACTACATGGTGTTTGAGAAGACGGATGACCGAGACACAGTCTTTCAGAAGCGCTAGCACCTTACATGTGGGGTAGACCGTACCACCTATAACCCCTACATCTGCTAGTCCACCCCGTAAGAGTTCGCAAAACTTAGTCAACTATGCCAGAGCCCATAATGGCTTGTGGCTGCACACGGAAGTTTCAAGCATGAAAGATCTTATGATCCCTTTGAGCCTGGGTGGCGGTCCAAAAAAAAACAGGCAAGTCCTGATAGACATCAGGTGCCTCAATCCACCCAGATGTGTGTTTAAGTTGCCACCTTAGATAAACCATTAAAAATTAATAAACTCACATCTGTCATGGATATCAATCACCCAATCCACGTCTACTAGCATAGCATGGCGTAATAAGCAAACGTAGAAGTAACTCCCAAGGGTTTGATAATAATACAGGTAATAGGTACTACCTCATCTACTTCCCATCCCACAGTTTAATTAGATCCTAATCATGCAATGTGTGAGGATTGATCTAAGGCAATAAAACATGGGTTGTAGAAAAGGTATGATCAAAGTGTTACTTGCCTTGCTGATGATCCGCGAGTCCTAGGGTTTCGAAGTAACAAGCGGCGCAATCCGGGTAATCTATCGCAGACAAACAACAAGCATACAATAAGTACTCATCTAATGCACAGGTAAAACTCGAACGAGAGAACGAACCAGGTAGTTCAACTTAAGAACTCCGGTTGAAAAGAAAGAACGAAACGAACAAAGAAACAAACGGCAAAAGAAAACAACTCGGTTCTAGCAAGTTGAAACTAGGTCAAATTTTACCGGGGCAAAAACTTGTTTAAGTTGATTAGTCGGAACGGCGGTTTCGAGACGAAACTCCAGGCGCTTGAATCACCTGATTCCGATAAACGAGCGAAAAGAAAAACTAGAAAGAAGATCGGATCTAAGATCGCGATCGCGGAATAAATCCGACGAAAAGAAAAAGAAGAACAGTTAAACGAACGGACGTCGTTAACCTAGAAAAATCCGGTGATCACGTTCGTTAGGACGAACGGTCCGGCGAACGGTCCAAAGACAACTAAATCGGAGAAGAAAACGAATCCGATCTAGGGTTTTGGAGAAGAAAAACCGAACGAAAAACCGATCTAGAAAACCGGAATGGTTTAGAGAAGAAAAGAATCGGAACGATTAGAAGAAAACGATCCGAGAAAAGAGACGCGGGGCAACCTCGGTGAGGTCTCCGGTGAGGGGCTCCGGCGGCGTGGGCGTGGGGCGGCGGCGGCAAGGTGCGGCGGCGGCGCGGGTGAGGCGGTGGCTTAGGGCGCGGCGTGGGGTGAGGTGGTGCGGCGGCGCGGCGTGGGGTGGCAAGGTGTGGTGTGGAGGAGAGGGGCTTTGATTTGATGTTTAGAGGGGGGGTGCTTGGGTATTTATATTGGGGAGGGGAGGGGTTTACTTGGGGTAGAGGGCAAGGAATTAGACTAGGAATAGGAAAAAATAAACGGAGTAGGACTAGGAATAACGAAACAAAGGAAAAAGGGGCAAGGGCTACCCTAGAATCCTAAAAGGATTTGTAGAGCAAGAGGCGGCGGCGCCGGCTCCCTGGCGCCTGGCGCTAGGCGCGCGGTGGCCTGGGGCGCGGTGGCCTTCGGCCCGGCTGGGCCTTGGCCTGGCCGGCCTGCTCCAGTTTTTTTTATATAAACGGTTCAGTGCGCAGAGAAAAAAAACAAAAAGAGATCTAAACGAACTCCGAAAAATCTAAAGTAAATTTTCCCCGACTCCTAAAAATGAGCCGAACAAAATAAACTTTTCTCCGGACCTAAAATGCAATTTTTGAAAACGCGCATTTTTCCCTATCCAAATAAAATGCGAATAAACACCGGCAAAACCAAAATTGATCTATTTACTAAATCTTCATTTTTCCTAAATTTGGGAAAGTCATATTATTCCCTCTCTCATATATTTTGACACCGGAAAAATAATTGAAGATAAAATAAATAAATCAAATGATCCTCTTTTCAAAATTTGAGAGAACTCAAATATGAAAATAACGAAATCTCCAACTCTCTCCGTGGGTCCTTGAGTTGCGTGAAATTTCTAGGATCGGCCAAAATGCAAGAAAATATGATATGCATGATGATCTACGTATAACATTCCAAATTGAAAATTTGGGATGTTACACCACGAGATCGTAATGGCTAAACCCTAGGAGTCTAACCTGTATGACTATGGTAATGAATGTGTCCTTTCCGGACTAACCCCTCTGGTTAATATAGGCACCGGGGGGATCTAGGGTTACATAGAGTCGGTTACATAAGAAGGAATCTTCATAGTCGGTCGCCAAGCTTGCCATCCACGCCAAGGAGAGTCCAATCCAGACATGGGTACGGTCTTCGGCCTTCATGTCTTCTCAGCCCATTAGTCCGGCCCATGGATAACAGGCAGGACGTCCAAGGACCCCATAGTCCAGGACTCCCCCAGTAGCCCCTGAACCTGGCTTCAGTGATGAGGAGTCCGGTGCGCAGATTGTCTTCGGCATTGCAAGGCGAGTTCCCCATTATCCGAAGTTCCAAATAGTCTTCGATTGCGATGATAGTATCCGGACCTGTTACACACACCATATGCAACCACAGAGAGAATATATTTTTACACGAGCTCTATCTGCTAACAACTTTAGTAATGTGACGTCACGCCTGTCCGATCATAATTTCGAACCATTTTTCGCCCCACGTCCCGAGACACGGTTGTCATTGGCACGTCTTGTCAAAGCAGAGATCGTGCCCCCTTATTACGGGATTCTCATGAATACGGGTGTGGGTAACCCAACCATGCCGTTTACACAGCCCTTGGGAGTAGGCAAATTTTAAGGCAAGTGAGGGGGCGTTCGATATTCGCCATTCCTATAAGGAGATAAGATTCCCCTTTCTTCTCCCACGCTCTCTTCCTACCTCTCCGCTCTTGAGCTCCAACGCCAAAGTTCTCATCTGTTCCCACTCAAACAAACACCCAACCATGTCCGGATCTGGAGCCGGCGGTAAGTGGATGGCCTCCTCCGTTAAGAAGAAAGATATCAAGAAGCTTTGGGAGGACGGATACTTGGCCAAGGATATCGTTCACCGACCCCCAGCCGAAGGACAGATCATCCCCACCCCCGAGCCTCATGAAAGAGTGGTGTTCCTCACGCATTTTGTCCCTGGGCTAGGATTCCCTCTCCACCCATTTGTCCGTGGACTACTGTTTTATTATGGTTTAAACTTTCACGATCTAGCCCCCAACTTTATCCTCAACATCTCGACATTTAGAGTCGTGTGTGAGGCCTTTCTCCGCATCCACCTCACTTCGGCCTATGGCTGAAGACCCTCAATGTGAAGCCGAAGGTGGTGAACGGCCAACAGGTAGAGTGCAGAGGAGCCATGTTGGGCAAGATGCCCAAGGTCACCTGGCTCGAAGGTTCTTTCGTGGAGATGGTGAATGGGTGGTAATCAGGGTGGTTCTATATCACTGAGCCACGTGACACCAACTAGAAGGCGGCCCCCGAATTCTGATCTGGAGTCCCGATGCGGCTCACCTCCTGGCAAAAGAAGGGCCTAACCTGGGGGTTCTCTGAGCGAGCAGACATGACTCCAGACGTGTGTCCAGAACTTGATATCCAAAAAGATCAAGCTTTTCAATGTGATTCAGGTTATGCTCATCCCCCGGATCCTCCCGTGCCAACACCGGACCTGCCATTTGTGGGAATTCGATATGGCCAAGCACCAGACACTGCTAGAGTTCTCCGACACAACGCACGAGGATATCTGGAAAGTGCTCTTCAAGGTCGGCGAGACGCCGCCGCCTATGACCGAGGATCATGGGCTTAGCTCAAAGCGCGAGGCCTATTCACTAAGTTTTTTCACGCTCTCAAGGCATAACCTTTACTAGCGTGCCGTGAGATAGAAGTCTAAGCTCCCCTATCAATTTTTCCCTTAGGCCTGGACTGACATAGCGAGTGAAAGCACAAGTACTCCCTAGGTGCTTTTGGTAATTAATGTCAACATATCTCTTGTTGGACTAACATTTTTATCTAGTATGTTTCAGATAAGTTCAACAGTGAAGTGGCATGGACTAGAGGATGTGAAACCCCTTCAAGATGCTAAGGACAAAGGATTGGCTCAAGCTCAAAGCTCAAGACTCTACATTTTCCATTTTAGTGATCCAAGATCACATTAAGTCTATAGGAAAAGCCAATACTATCAAGGAGGGATGAGGTGTTGCTTAATGAGGCTCTTGCTCAAATGCTTAGTGATATGCTCCAAAGCCCTCAACTACTTTCTCACATCCACATATGACCTAAACCAAAAGTCAAACTCGGACCCACCGATTCTTCTTATCCAGCGCCATCGAGTTTCAAATGTCATAGCCACTACCACAAACCCTAGGCAAATCGGTCTCACCGATAGGGATCTCGGTCTCACCGATGGGATTGCAAACTCTCTGTTGCCTATTGCAATACTTTTGGTCTCACCGAAACTTGCGATCGGTACCACCGAAACTACAATGTAAACTCTCTGGTTCCCTTTTGTAACATTTCGGTCTCACCGAAATGAGCGATCGGTCCCATCGAGTTTACCTGACCAAATCTCTGGTTAGCTTATTACCAAAATCGGTCTCACCGAGTTTCTGTAATCGGTCTCACCGAGATTACGTTATGCCCTCAACCTAATCATATCAGTCCTACCGAGCTGCATGACGGTCCCACCGAAAACCCTAACGGTCACTAGCTTTGCTAAATCGGTCAGACCGAGTTTAACCATTCGGTCCCACCAAGTTTGGGAAGTTATGTGTAATGGTTAGATTTTGTGTGGAGGCTATATATACCCCTCCACCACCTCTTCATTCGTGGAGAGAGCCATCAGAACAAACCTACACTTCCAACCTATATTTTCTGAGAGAGAACCACCTACACTTGTGTTGAGACCAAGATATTCCATTACTACCATATGAACCTTGATCTCTAGCCTTCCCCAAGTTGCTTTCCACTCAAATCTTCTTTTCACCAAATCCATATCCTGTGAGAGAGAGTTGAGTGTTGGGGAGACTATCATTTGAAGCACAAGAGCAAGGAGTTCATCATCAACACACCATTTGTTACTTCTTGGAGAGTGGTGTCTCCTAGATTGGCTAGGTGTCACTTGGGAGCCTCCGACAAGATTGTGGAGTTGAACCAAGGAGTTTGTAAGGGCAAGGAGATCGCCTACTTCATGAAGATCTACCGCTAGTGACGCAAGTCCTTCGTGGGCGATGGTCATGGTGGGATAGACAAGGTTGCTTCTTCGTGGACCCTTCATGGGTGGAGCCCTCCGTGGACTCGCGCAACCATTACCCTTCGTGGGTTGAAGTCTCCATCAATGTGGATGTACGATAGCACCACCTATCGGAACCACGTCTCAAAAATCTCCGTGTCTCCAATTGCGTTTGAATCTTCCAAACCCTTCCCTTTAGATTCTTGCAAGTTGCATGCTTTACTTTCCGCTGCTCATATACTCTTTGCATGCTTCCTTGATATGTATTGTGTTTGTTAAACTTGTGCCAAAAATCCACTTCAACCTAAAGAATTTAGAAACTGCAACTTTTAGCACCTAGTGTCTAATCACCCCCACTCTAGACAACTCTTCTCGATCCTTTCAATTGGTATCAGAGCGTTGGTCTCCATTGCCTTGGTTTAATCACCATTGGAGGAAGATGGATGAGTCTACTTTGGGGAGTCTTAGATATAGAGTGCCTATTCTTGATAGAGAATATTTTCATGAGTGGAAAAATGAAATGATTGAGATTTTCAATGAATATTATTTGAACAAGTACATTACTAGCCCTTGTGCACCTCATGTTGATCCTTTGCATCCTACCCTTGATGAGTCTATTGACATGATCCACAACCTTAGAACTGTTAATCTTATCACTAGAGGCTTGCCTAGAAACTTGATTGAATGTTTGCCTACTCTTGATTGTGCCTACACTATATGGAGATTTCTTGAGGAATGCTTTCCAAATTATTCCTTGAAAGATCTAGATGAAATCCTCCATAAATCTATTGCCTTGATTAAGATGAGTTCCAATGATCCCAAATTTGGTGATTGCTTATTTGAGCTTACTAATCTTACTAGTGCCAAAGGAGATGTTGGAATCATTAGCAATATCATTTCCAGAGCAATTAGAATTCATAAAGATAACTATAGAAATGATCATTTATCTAATGAATTACCCTCTCTAGGAATTGATCAATCACAAGATGATGTTGAACATGGATACATGGATACTCTGATGATGATGATTGTCGGTGTCAAAACCGGCGGATCTCGGGTAGGGGTCCCGAACTGTGCGTCTAAGGCAGATGGTAACAGGAGGCAGGGGACACAATGTTTTACCCAGGTTTGGGCCCTCTTGATGGAGGTAAAACCCTACGCCCTGCTTGATTAATATTGATGATATGGATAGTACAAGAGTAGATCTATCACGAGATCAGAGAGGCTAAACCCTAGAAGCTAGCCTATGGTATGATTGTATGTTGTCTATCGACTAGCCTGGCCTCGGTTTATATAATGTACCAGAGGCCTAGGATAACAAGAGTCCTAGCAGAATACGCCAGTGGGGAGGCGTCCTTGTCTTGATCACCAAGTCTTGTGGAATCTTCCATGTATGCGGCAACTGTCCGAACTGGCCCATGAGTATACGGCCATGGGGGTCCTCGGCCCAATCTAACAGATCGGGAGATGACGTGGTGAGTACCCCCTAGTCCAGGACACCGTCAGTAGCCCCCTGAACCAGTCTCAAGTTAGGGGCGCTCCTCGATTCTTCCGAACTGTTCTTCATCTTCGGTTGTCGGTCTTGAAAACTGGTTCAACAAATCTTTTCATCTTCGATCTTGTGGATTGCCGAAATGCATTCGGCGAGTTTACACGTCGGGTATCCGAGGAGCCCCTTTAAGTATCTGGCCTTTATCAATGCCTTGTTATTTTTATGCCACACCTCGGGTTTGAAGTTGTTCCTGGGAGGCAGTGTCCTCTTGCGTCCGAGTTCTAAGGCCGGACTGCATTCAAGGTATTTTTTTGCAGTCGAGCACCAATGTCGGACTGCTTTCGAGCTCCAACGCCGAACTGTATCCGAGCTCCAACGCCGAAATATATCTGAGCTCCAACGCCGGACTGTGTCCAAGCTCCAACGCTGGACTATATCCGAGGTGTCATACCACCTGGGTTCAAAAAAGTTGAAGGAGTTTAGCCGAGCTTAATGCCGGAAATGCCCTCTATGGAGCCAGCCACTAGCGCCCGAGCTTTATGCCGGACTGCTTCCGAGGTGGCGCACCACCCCGACTGTGGGCCGATTTTCTGTCAATATTTTTGGTTGGTGCAATTTATTCTCTGCCGAGATATATAGCTAGTAGCCCTCAAGGTGTGTATCGGTTTAAAACCCGAGATGCACCTGAAGGATGACGTAAGACCGCTGATCCCAGTAGCCGCTAAGACTCAGGTTGATTTGCAAAATCGGCCTGAGGGTCAAGTCCTAGCTTGGCAGAATACTTCGGGACACAAAAAGCGGCATGCTCAGTCCTCGAGACTCAGGTTGGGTGCGGCTGACCAACCTGAGGATCAAAATCTCCTCGGCAACTGTATTGCACTTAAAAATTTCTGCATTGGACAGGCAATGCAGTAGCCCCCGAGAAACTGGTCGGGTGGCAACACCAGATCAGGGGATCGATGTGCCCCTTTAATATTTTTAAATAATAAGCCCGAAGCCCAGTAGCCCCCGAGCCTTAATGCAGGCACGAGTGGCCGAATTAAGGATCGAAATCCATATTAAAATCACAAATTATGTGTAATGACTCTATGTATCCAAGTACTTTACGTCATTTAATGCTCGGATCCGCATTGTACAAAACTTTGTTGACCGACCATCGGCTTCCACGTCCTCGGCCGGTAGCCGAGGAGTGTTTGTCTTACTTTATAAAGCCTTTATGATGGCAAAGATTTACGACAAACAAGGCAATCTGGCCATACGGTTTTATAAACAAAGGTACGCAGAGAGATATTTTATATTACTGTTTAACATAAGAAATGTCTTCCAAAGAAAATAGTCCCGCTATCGATCCCTTTCTTTGGGTTGTCATGCTAAGCATGATCATGAAACCTCAGCTCTAATGTAAGAGCAAAATATTGAGGATTTTAGTTTGGGAGGCCAGTTACTAGCCCCCGGTAGTGTTCGGCGACAATCGAGGTCAAGCCGTAAACACTTTGGCCAATGTTATGAATGGCCCTTCATTTAATACAGTCATCAGATTGCTGACCAGTTTACGCTTATTGTGACAGTCAGTTTTCAGCTTTCTCCACTGAGGTGCTTAACCAAGTGAGCTGGAAGCACAATCGCAGTGGTTCTCCCTTTGCACACCTAGCCGAACAGAGCGGAACGTAGGAGGCAAGCGCAGGAGCCGGGCAACCCAACTATTGACCGAAGACACAATTCGACACCGATGCATATATAGCAATATCCGAGAATGTTTTTGCCGAATCTCTAAAGGTGTTTGGCGTTGCACTGCGAGACTTGTGCTGAAAACACACAAATAGTTTAAAAGTGCCAAAAGCTTGAAAATCAAAAAAACGTCAGTAAAAACATGACGTCCGAACAAGATCAAGTGTTCGGTGCCAATCCGAAAATTGGAAGAGAAATAAAAAATTGTGCTTCTGTCGTGTTTTGACAACGACCAAGAAGAAAACACATTTACAGCTCATATATAAATTTTAAGAGCCCCCAAGTGACTTGGATAAGAATTTTATGTATAATGATTGTATGTACCAAAGTACTTGTATCATATTTGTGTTCACCCGAACTTTAAACGCGTCTTAACCGACCGTCGGCTTCTCCCTCTTCGGCCAAGGGCCAAAAAGTGTCATGTACTCTGCCTGTCAAGAGTATCGACGGTGTTTCCGATGACCAGGCAATCAGGCCATAAGGCTGTAACAGACAAAGTGCGCTCAGGGAACTTATGCTATATTACTAACAAAGTGTAAGAAGCATCTTAGAAGAAAATAGTACCCCCACCGATACCTTTCTTCGGTGCTCATTATTACTATGAGACTTGTGCAATAGATTTTTTGTACTCATGAGTTCCCTTGTGTGCCGACCATGATTGAAAACAACAAGAGCGCTAGCTTTCGGCTTCACCCAGTCTGAGGTCAGAGCTCGGATGACCCGGTCGTGACAATCGCAGAGGTGCTCCCTTTACTCCCTAGCCGAACAATCGGGAACGTAGGGGTAATCACAGGAGCCAGGCAACCCAGCTTGCAAATCGCTTATGTCAATATGGTGCATATTGTGGCGTAATACACGAACAAGGAACGAAGCCGTACAAGTATAATCATATGCAAGAGGAAAAGCTCTGTCAAGAGAGCCCCCAAATAAACGGGGTATTTGAATTTGCATGTCACAAACAAAGTTTTGACAAGGAGATTTTTTACAAGCAACTTTTTCCAAAAAAGTATAATGCTTGGTCGAACCGAACACAAGTTAAAAATTAAAACTTTTGAGCATGAAAGTGACTTAGCTGGTTAATGTGTTCGGCATTGATGATGCGATGCGAGCTTGAAGCGGGACAAGGTTTCATCCCCCAAGCCGGTCCCGAGGTGGCGGAGCGGAGAGCTTGACATGCCGAAGTGGTGACATAACACGGTCAATGCAGGCCGGCAGAGTGATGCCGAAGTCCCAGGCATGGGGTAATGAAGTGTTTGACGAAGCCCCCCCGTCTAGCCGAGGTGGCGTGGTATGTCAGTACGCTGAGTTGATGATACTGCCCAACCCGGATCATTTTCCTGTGCACAAAAAATAGTGCAAACCGGAGATAATAATAATAATGATAATAAAAAAATGTTGCATAATAAATAATTTATGCAAAGTGAGTAATAAAAGAAATATGGCCTGGCGCCGAAGTCAATGTCGATGCAGGGCGTCGGCATGATGCGGTAAAGGCGTGGCAAAGCCTGAATTCACAGGTCGGTCCGAGTTCCGGATGCGGCATTCGCCGGACTATGTACGGAGACTGACCGAACCACCATGCGACGGTCGTTAATGCGGCCACCATTTGATAGACCTGTGTACATATGATGGACAAGTCAGAGTAATAATTCCTTGGGAAAAATGAACCCAAACAAGCAAAAAAATACTGGGATTAATAGCACCTGGTTTATTTGTTGTAGCAATCCGAAGGAAGGTGATTTCCAAAATTGGGACTCAATCTGCACACCCATTGCCTGATGGGCAATAAAACGACGGCATGGCAATGCTGGCAAAGGTTGGCTCGCCGAGGCAAAGCCCTCGGTCCAGCTAACATGACGGAGCTGGTCGGCTAGTGATGCTGAAGTGTCCAGAGTAGGTTGATGAAGAGATGGCGAAGCCCCCGGTCCAGCCGAGATGTCGAAGCCTCGATGTCAGCTGATGAGTCGAAGTAGGTCGGCGTGATGGACACCAGCTTGAAGAAGCAATAGTGCGGCCCTGCCGATGCAGGTCGTGACGTGGTCGATGTCGGCTTGATGAAGCGACCGTGCGGCGATGCCGGTATGCCCGCTCCGTGTAATCCGTGGGGCGGCGATGTTGGTGATGATTTATCCTTCGTGTTCCCGGACTCTTGTTCGGCTTGCCGAGATGATGATCCGAAGAAGTTGAGCTCTGCTCAACAAAGTGACGACGTGTCTAGTGCAAGTCGGCAGCCGTGGAGCAATATTGCCGGACTGGTTTGACACCATCATAATGTTGAAGATCATGTTCAAAAGATCTTAAAGTTGGTGGGATGCATTCGGGAACAAAACACAATACTCCATACAAAACTCCCTTCAAAATGGATGTCCGAAATCCCGTTCATAAAAAAGACGAACTCGGGTCGGATTCGTTTTCGCGCAGAAAATGGATCCGGAAAGTGATGCACTAATCGGAAGGTTCCCGGAGTTTGGACGGTCGGATCGAGCTGAAATTTTGAGAGGTGGTAGATATAGGAATTCCGCAGCCGATCAACGGTTGGATTTTCCAAAGGACGTCCGAGCTAGAAGCTGGAAACCACGCCCTAAACTCGTCCAGATTCCCATCCAGATTTGACAGGGCTCCGGTATATCGTGGATTGTCAGAGATTCCTCCATCGGAACTCGACGAAATTTTCCAAGGTTGTTGTAGACTCAATTCTGCACAATTACACTGAAGCAATCGTTAAAAAGACACTTGAGGAGGCGGTGGCGGCGGACACAAGTTTGCTGTCCAGAAAAACAGCACGGTCGCCCGAGGGCAATGTTGACGTTGAGCCCCCGGGCTCCCTGGATGATTTCTCCATGATCTTGATAGAGATCGGAGTTGATGTTTATAAAGGTCCTCATCCGAACATGATGATCGGAGGTAGGGCGCAGTCCTTGGTCGAACCAAGGTGACCAGTCGAGCTGGTGACGAAGATGTCGAAGTCGTAGTTGATCTGCAGGCGAGCCATCAACCTTTTGCCGAACACACACCGGAACTCTCAATGAAAGCACCAATGTCGGTGTCAAAACCGGCGGATCTCGGGTAGAGGGGGTCCCGAATTGTGCGTCTAAGGAGGATGGTAACAGGAGGCAGGGGACACAATGTTTTACCCAGGTTCGGGCCCTCTTGATGGAGGTAAAACCCTACGTCCTGCTTGATTAATATTGATGATATGGATAGTACAAGAGTAGATCTACCACGAGATCAGAGAGGCTAAATCCTAGAAGCTAGCCTATGGTATGATTGTATGTTGTCTATCGACTAGCCTGGCCTCGGTTTATATAATGTACCAGAGGCCTAGGATAACAAGAGTCCTAGCCGAATACGCCGGTGGGGAGGAGTCCTTGTTTTGATCACCAAGTCTTGTGGAATCTTCCATGTATGCGGCAACTGTCCGAACTGGCCTATGAGTATACGGCCATGGGGGTCCTCGGCCCAATCTAACAGATCGGGAGATGACGTGGTGAGTACCCCCTAGTCCAGGACACCGTCAATGACAGTGACTATGATCTTAATGATGCAATGAGACACTTTGGTCTTATGGCAAATCTTCGCGGCTACATGTCTAGAGGAAAGGAATGGGTTCTTGATAGTGGATGTACTTATCATATGACCGGAGATAAAGATATGTTCCGTGAGCTTGCTGAGAACAACAGCCCTCGAAAATATGTCACCTTTGGTGATAACTCAAAGGGTAAGGTGGTTGGCCTAGGTAAGGTGGCCATCTCACATGATAGCTCCATACAAAATATCATGCTCGTTGAATCTCTTGGGTACAATTTACTTTCAGTATCTAGACATGCTAATTTCGGGTTCAATGTCTTATTCACTGAAGTAGATTGCTAGGTGTTCCGTAGAGACAATCGTAAAATGGTCTTTACCGGAATACGTAGAGGTGATCTTTACATTGTTGATTTCACTAAAAAAGGCTCAGCCTAGAACTTGCTTAATTGCTAAATCTTCTAAAGGTTGGTTATGGCATAGACAATTAGGTCATGTTGGTATGCGAAACCTTGACAAGCTTATTAGAGGTGATCATATCCTTGGAGTAAAAGATGTTATATTTGACAAGGATAGACTTTGTAGTGCTTGTCAGGCAGGGAAACAAGTTGGAGGAAGTCATCGCGCGAAGAACATCATGACCACGAGAAGACCACTCGAGCTACTTCACATGGATCTCTTTGGTCCGAATGCCTACAAGAGTCTCGGTGGTAACTCATTTGGACTAGTCATAGTTGATGATTTTTCAAGATTTACGTGGGTGTTCTTTCTTGATGACAAATCGCAGGTCCAAAAGATCTTCAAAAACTTCGCTAGGAAGGCCCAAAATCAATTTGACATAAAGATCAAGAAGGTTTGAAGCGACAACGGAACGGAGTTCAAGAACGCAAATGTGGATACCTTTCTTGACGAAGAAGGGATTTCACATGAGTTCTCGGCTACGTACACACCTCAACAAAATGGAATCGTTGAGAGGAAGAACCGGACGCTCATCGAAATGGAGAGAACGATGCTTGATGAGTACAAGACGCCAAAGCACTTTTGGGAGGAAGCGGTTGAGACAGCTTGTGATGCAACAAATCGCTTGTATCTTCACAAGCTACTCGGCAAGACAGCATACGAGCTCCTCACCAGTAACAAACCCCAAGTTGGATTCTTTCGAGTATTTGGCTCAAAGTGTTACATTCTTGATAAGCATCGTCGTTCTAAATTTGCTCCCAAATCTCATGAAGGTTTCCTACTTGGTTATGGCTCAAACTCTCACACTTACCGTGTCTACAACAATTTCACCCGAAAGGTTGAAGAGACGGTAGATGTTAAGTTTGATGAATGACCAATTGCCAATTGATGTAGGAGACAAAGACCCTTCGGAAGCAATCCAAGACTTGTCTATTGGCAAGATTCGTCCAACGGAGGTGAAGGAGAGTACCTCGTCCATCCAAGTGGAAGCTTCTACCTCACGACAAGGTGAACCAAGAGTTGATACGGAAGCATCCACAAGTGGGACACATCAAGATGAAGAAAACGAGGAAGTGCATCAAGATGAATGCCAACAACCTCCTTCTCCACCACGACAAGAGAATGACAACGTCAACAACGAAGAAGGCCAAGAGGAAGAACAAGATGAAGAAGATGTTCAACCAAGATCCAAGCATAAGCTTTCAAGAGTTCGAGCAAGAATCACCAAAGATCATCCCGTCGAGCAAATCTACAATGATATCCAAACCGGAAGAATCACTCGCTCTAAAACTCGTTTAGCTAACTTTTGTGAACATTATTCATTCATCTCTCGCATTGAACCTATGAAGGTTGAAGAAGCATTGGAAGATCCAGATTGGATAAACGCTATTCATGAAGAGCTACACAACTTTGAGAGAAATCAAGTGTGGACATTGGTTGAAAAGCCCGACAACAACCACAACATCATTGATACCAAATGGGTGTTTCGCAACAAGCAAGATTAAGATAGTCGAGTTGTCCGCAACAAAGCACGCCTAGTCGCCCAAGGCTACACTCAAGTCAAAGGTATGGACTATGGTGAGACATATGCCCCCGTTGCTAGACTTGAGTCCATTCGCATTTTACTTGCCTATGCTAATCATCATGATATCACCTTATACCAAATGGACATTAAAAGTGATTTTCTAAATGGTGAAATTGAGGAGGAAGTTTATGTTAAGCAACCTCCCGGATTTGTCAATCCTAAGAAACCTAATCATGTTTACAAACCTCACAAAGCTCTTTATGGTCTTAAACAAGCCCCTAGAGCATGGTATAAATGCTTGACCAAGTTCCTTATTGAAAAAGGGTTTGAGATTGGAAAAATAGATTCTACTCCTTTTACTAAAAGGGTTAATGGAGAACTATTTGTATGCCAAATTTATGTTGATGATATTATATTTGGATCAACTAACCCTCATTTTAGTGAAAAGTTTGGAAAGCTAATGTCGAAGAAGTTTAAGATGTCAATGATGAGTGAACTCAAATTCTCTCTCGGTTTGCGAATCAAGCAAACTAAGGAAGGCACCTTTGTATCTCAAACGAAGTACACCAAGGACTTATTCAAGAATTTCAATATGCAAGAATGCAAAGGTATGACTACACCCATGCCTACTAGTGGACATCTTGATTTGACCAAAGATGGTGAACCGGTTGATCAAAAGGTTTATCGCTCTATGATTGGTTCATTGTTATATCTATGTGCTTCACGTCCCGATATGATGCTAAGTGTGTGCATGTGTGCACAATATCAAGCTGCTCCTAAAGAATGTCATCTTAAGGTCGTGAAAAGGATAGTGAGATACTTAATCCATACACCAATTTTTGGCATTTGGTATCCAAAGAGGGCTTCCTTTGATCTTGTTGGATACTCCGATTCGGACTATGCCAGTGACAAGGTTGATAGAAAGTCCACTTCGGGTACTTGTCAATTTCTTGGTAGATCTCTCGTCTCTTGGTCCTCCAAGAAACAAAACTCGGTATCCTTATCCACCGCCGAAGCGGAATACATTGCCGCTGGATCATGTTGTGCTCAATTACTTTGGATGACCCAAACTCTTAAAAATTATGGGATCAATGTGAAACATGTTCCATTGCTATGTGACAATGAAAGTGCTATTAAGATTGCTCACAATCTCGTGCAACATTCTCGAACTAAGCATATTGAAGTTCGTCATCATTTCATTCGAGATCATGTTGCCAAAGGGGACATTAATCTTAAGCATGTTCGCACCGATAAGCAATTAGCGGATATATTTACCAAACCACTTGATGAGAAAGTGTTTTGCAGGTTAAGAGGCGAATTGAACATCATTGATGCTTCAAACTTGGAGTAGGAACTCCACTCAATACATGCAAGGCATGAGCCTATGTCTAATCCTTGATATTTCTCTTATATTGACTATCTTATGTCTTGGATATATTTGCACCTTGCATGCTATCTAACCTGTGTAGGTACTTGAATGAATCAAAATCTATGAGATTGCAACTCACTCACATCTTAAGCAATTTCTTTTTCACCAAGTCGATACACAATGGTGGATGAAGACAAGGAAGCACGCAACCATTCAAATATATCCTTTGACAAATTCTATCATGATTGTCATTTTGGATACACAAGTGCTCTTCCTTGCAAGAACTAACCCATGTAGGTAGATGAACTCAAACTCCAAGTGGTGCTCCCAACTCTTTATGAGTTACATCAACCTTGAGAAACCCACACAAGTTCAACTACATGATCATGATCAACACCACCACCCAAGGTATGTTATTCCATCTTAGAGAAGCTTTACTCCAAGTCATGGGATAAAGCAACTCAACAAGATGTAAATACATCAAGATGCTTTAACGAAAAATGGTAACCCCATTTTGAGCTTAAACGATGGGTATAACCAAAGATCAAGTGATCTCACTTGACTCCTAAGTCAATATACTCTAACATAGGTGACTTTGTCACCGCCCAATTCTAGATGAAGTTCTCTTGTGTTCTTTTCTGTTCTCTTGCATTTGTCTCATGCATATTTGTTTCCCTTTTACACTAAAAAAACTTCATCTAGATTCCTTTTAGTTTCTTCTCTTTTATTTTCTGTTTTGCATCTTCTGCATTAAAATTCCTTGCAAATCCTTGTCAGATCTTACTTGCCTAGTGAGCTGAGGTGACAAGTGTTTTCTCTGTGATGAACTCGATCACATCGGGCTGTTTACTTCGGTCCAACCGAACCCTTTCGGTGCCACCGAAACACCAAACTCGGTGCTACCGATTTCACTACAGGAAAAACATCTTGCCACTTGTTTCTGAATTCTTTTTGATCCGGATTCACTCAATGAATCTTGTCCTCGACCAGCATCGTACTCAAATTGCTGCTTTGTTCTGTGACTCAAGGATCAAACCCATCATGAAAAAAATTCCAGAAGAACCCTTCTTGGAAATTGATGTCAAAGGGGAGAGAGAGAGATCATCACATCAAAGCTTAACCATATCTATAGGGGGAGAGATTACTCTAGGGAAGAAAGAGACCCCAGATGCTTGGTGTTCAAGAGGAAAGAAGTCACATGTCTTCAAGAGGGGAAAAGACATGTTCATATTTGCTCGATTGCATTAGCTCTGTTAATTTCCTTTGAGCTCTGATTTTCTGTTCCCTATCTTCTCCCAATATCCCATGTTAGATTCAGGGGGAGCAAGACATCTAAGGGAAGGAAATCCTTGAATTTATTGCACATCTTTACCTTTGGGGACATGTCTTTATCCAATGTGGTACTTAGTACTCACTCTACATGTCATCCCAGTCTTGGTACTCTTATGGTTTATCTTGTTTGGTCTGGCCAGTAGGTGTATCTGTGTTATCTAACCTTGTTTATGCAGGTTCATCCCATCCTAAGCCAACTCACGACCACAAGGTAAGTATATGCATCACAGTCATGTGAATGAGAATTTCTTGCTGATGTACATACTGTTTGCAAGAAGGATTCATGAGCATGAAGGTACATTTCTCATATTTTCATCATTTGCTCTGATGCATATAGCCAAGATACATGTAACACATTGCTTACTCTGTCATGTTTATGCATTCACATGCTCCTATATTCCATATTCACATGATTGCATACATGTAGGGGGAGCCTATGCAAGTAACATGTCTTTCCAAAGCTTTACTTACTACTCTTAATATCTTGATCTAAAGTTTTGATGTATGTTGTCATCAACTACCAAAAAGGGGGAGATTGAAAGCACAAGTGCTCCCTAGGTGGTTTTGGTAATTAATGTTAACATATCTCTTGTTGGACTAACATTTTTATCTAGTATGTTTCAGATAAGTTCAACAGTGAAGTGGCATGGACTAGAGGATGTGAAACCCATTCAAGATGCTAAGGACAAAGGATTGGCTCAAGCTCAAAGCTCAAGACTCTACATTTTCCATTTTAGTGATCCAAGATCACATTGAGTCTATAGGAAAAGCCAATACTATCAAGGAGGGATGAGGTGTTGCTTAATGAGGCTCTTGCTCAAATGCTTAGTGATATGCTCCAAAGCCCTCAACTACTTTCTCACATCCACATATGACCTAAACCAAAAGTCAAACTCGGACCCACCAATTCTTCTTATCCGGCGCCATCGAGTTTCAAATGTCATAGCCACTACCACAAACCCTAGGCAAATCGGTCTCACCGATAGGGATCTCGGTCTCACCGATGGGATTGCAAACTCTCTGTTGCCAATTGCAATATTTTTGGTCTCACCGAAACTTGCGATCGGTCCCACCGAAACTGCAATGTAAACTCTCTGGTTCCCTTTTGTAACATTTCGGTCTCACCGAAATGAGCGATCGTTCCCATCGAGTTTACCTGACCAAATCTCTGGTTAGCTTATTACCAAAATCGGTCTCACCGAGTTTCTGTAATCGGTCTCACCGAGATTACGTTATGCCCTCAACCTAATCATATCAGTCCTACCGAGCTGCATGACGGTCCCACCGAAAACCCTAACGGTCACTAGCTTTGCTAAATCGGTCAGACCGAGTTTAACCATTCGGTCCCACCAAGTTTGGGAAGTTATGTGTAATGGTTAGATTTTGTGTGGAGGCTATATATACCCCTCCACCACCTCTTCATTCGTGGAGAGAGCCATCAGAACAAACCTACACTTCCAACCTATATTTTCTGAGAGAGAACCACCTACACTTGTGTTGAGACCAAGATATTCCATTACTACCATATGAACCTTGATCTCTAGCCTTCCCCAAGTTGCTTTCCACTCAAATCTTCTTTTCACCAAATCCATATCCTGTGAGAGAGAGTTGAGTGTTGGGGAGACTATCATTTGAAGCACAAGAGCAAGGAGTTCATCATCAACACACCATTTGTTACTTCTTGGAGAGTGGTGTCTCCTAGATTGGCTAGGTGTCACTTGGGAGCCTCCGACAAGATTGTGGAGTTGAACCAAGGAGTTTGTAAGGGCAAGGAGATCGCCTACTTCATGAAGATCTACCGCTAGTGACGCAAGTCCTTCGTGGGCGATGGTCATGGTGGGATAGACAAGGTTGCTTCTTCGTGGACCCTTCATGGGTGGAGCCCTCCGTGGACTCGCGCAACCATTACCCTTCGTGGGTTGAAGTCTCCATCAATGTGGATGTACGATAGCACCACCTATCGGAACCACGTCTCAAAAATCTCCGTGTCTCCAATTGCGTTTGAATCTTCCAAACCCTTCCCTTTAGATTCTTGCAAGTTGCATGCTTTACTTTCCGCTGCTCATATACTCTTTGCATGCTTCCTTGATATGTATTGTGTTTGTTAAACTTGTGCCAAAAATCCACTTCAACCTAAAGAATTTAAAAACTACAACTTTTAGTACCTAGTGTCTAATCACCCCCCTCTAGACACCTCTTCTCGATCCTTTTGGCGAGGCGGATTAACTGTCCAGTCCCGCTACCCAAAGACAAAGAAACCCCACTCCTGACGAAGATGTTGTTCCCGGCGCCTTATGACGTGCCAGAGAAGAAGACCAAGAGGACAGTCTAGGGAACCAGAAGTGGCCTTCGTCGAAAGGGCACTTCGGACATGTCGTCCGAAGACGAGACCGACCCTTCAGTCGCCGAAGACGATGACAAGGAGGAGGAAGAAGACCCCCCCCCCCCGGAGGAGGGAAGGAAGAAAAGGGTGGCCACCCAAGAGGGAGAAGGGCTCCCTCGCGGATAACTCCGGGTGGGATGTCGATAGCAGTCCGGATCGAATGCCCCAGACCAAGCATCGGGCCGCTTCGTAAGTACCGAAGATCTGATGCTCGTCCAAATGCTTGGCCGTTCTTCGTTGCGATATCAATATGTTTAATTTATGCTCTTGCAGTCCGGCCCATGACAGTTGTCCCCAATCCTCGACAGAGGGTTCGCTAGACTCGAAAGAGATGGCTAGCATGTCGCCACCCCCTGCTCACTCTGCCTCGCTCAAGGGTGATGACGAGGTGGTGTCTCAAAGGGCCTTCCCCGACCCAGGGGAGGCTCCGGATATCGTCAGGGCGGCGTCCAGGGATGACTCCACAGCCGCCGGACACATGGGGGAAAAGCCCCCGTGGGAATTGATGATGAGGGCCAAGTTCCATTCGGCCCTCAGCCGGATATCATTCCGGAGACCTGCGTGGCTCCGGAGTCCAGCGAACGGCCTTCCCCGAAAGGAGGGGGTGGGCCTGTTCCGCCGGTGACTTATGTCCAACCAGAAGCACTGGATGTTTTGCTAGAAGCACTGCAAGGTGCTTCCGTTGTAGATGAACACCGTGCCCTTATGGGTACGGTGATCAAAAAGGTTCAGTCTGCCAAAAACGGACTGACCGAAGCCTGCACTAGCCTTTTAACATGCTTTGAGGTAAGTAATGTGGTTGTAGGAAGAATATAATAGTATAGACAATAGCCCCTGATGCTCTGTTTGGTGTTCGGGAAGAAGAAGCCGAACAGAGGATCGAGAAAAATATCGCAGGAGTCTAACATAAGTTGTCTATGTGAATAAGAAGGTATCGCTGAAGGCTGCCACCGCTCATGCTGCAGAGGTCTCCTGACTGAAGCGGAATCTGGAGCAGGCCGAGGAGGAACTCAACCTCGTGAAAAAGTAGTTGGAGATAGCCAAGGTATGCAATAACCTGAGGGTATGTTTTAAGAGAAAATAAATAGTCCGTCCGGACTAAAGTGTCATAAACTTTATTAGGATCCACGACCGAGGTGGCCGCCCTCAAGAAGGCGTTAGCCGAGGCCGAGGATGAAGCGGCCAAGGAACGCACCGCGTGCGAGAAGCACGAGGCCCGGGTTGATGAGGCGCAACAACAACTCCAGGGCGCGATCGAGAGATTTGAGGCCTTGGAGCACGATTGTAAGGCGCAAGAGTCTGAACTGGAGAAGGCCCGCCAGGGCGCACAAGATGCACGAGCCAAAGCCCAGAACGCCCTCCAGGAAATTCAGGCGGCCAAGAACATTGTGGCCGGTAAGTCTTTCGCCATGCAAAGCAAGTGTGTAAAAGAAACAGTCCTTGTACTTATCCGAATTTGGGTTTTCCAGGGGCGTTTACGGATCTGCCGCGCACTATATCAGATACTGCCGAGCATTATAGAGCCGAAGAAGGGATGTCTACGGAGAATCTGTTCTGGTCTCAATGTCTTGGAGCCGAACATCCGGTGCCCTTCAGCGACCAGCTAAAGCAGTTGGTCAAGCTGCACAGGTCGGCAGAGCTAGCCACGAAGGACCTGATAGTCCAGCTGTGGCCTGCCGAGTCTATACCTAGCGGCTACTTCAGACTTGTTCAGCTGCTTGTAAGTTCCTGTCCGTGGCTCAAAACCGTGAAGCGGTCGGTCTGTATTGAAGGTGCGCGTATGGCATTTGCCCGCGTCAAGACGCATTGGGCAAAGCTGGATGCCAAGAAGCTAATGACCAAGGGGCCACCGGAGGGCAAGGAGCATCGTCGACCCGAGCTCTATTTTGACGGTGTCCTGGAGGGGTCCCACCTTGTGGCGGAGCAATGTTCGAAGGATGTTATATTCCCATGAGAACATTTGTATTATCTTGTCCTGTAATGTGGGACAATGATGTTATGTATGATAATGCTTGCGATTTACATTTTACCTCCTGTGCGGCTGTTTATGAAATCTGAGGGTTGACCAGTCATCGTCTTCTGCCCCCATGTAGATAATACGGGGGTGTTCGGGATAAATCTAAACACTCTTTACTCCACATTCTGGTCCTTAAAGGAGGTGTTTAGCACAACAAACAAGGCAATCAAACTATGCGACCTTTACCGCCCTCACTTAGCCATAGGAGTTTGACAATTAAGAAAGTTGGCGAAGCCCCTGGTATTCAGAAGGCCGAACTAGGAGAAACCGATTCTTGCAAGAAGCGGAAAAAACCTCTAATGATTTGGAACCTCACGAACAGCTGACCTGCTCTCGCCGCATCATGACGGTCAGTTTTCGGCTTTCTCTACTGAGGTGCTCGTCCGGAAGAACCGGGACACAATCGCAGTAGTTCTCCCTTTACCCTAGCCGATATAGCGGAATGTAAGGTAGTAAGCACAGGAGCCGGGCAACCCAACTATTGACCAAAGACATGATTCGGAGCCGATGCATATAATGCTATAATTTCGGGGTGTCGAACGATATTGTAAAAGTGTTCATACTTTTATTACCGTAATGCGGGGTGTAATGAAACCCCTGGCGTAGTAATACGTACCATGGTGTATGTGTGCAATGAGTAATAAATGCAAAGGTGAGGAAACGGGAAAATGAAGTAATAAGCTGACGCCACCATTTATTCACTATTGTGATGTAATTAGTACATCGAGGCGTACTTTGTACAAATAATGCGATAAGCAAGTAAGGCTATTTAACATGCCGTAACCAAGGGCGAGCGGCGTGCGGGTATGTGAAACAAGTATGGCAATCGTTTAGTAGAGACTACCTGGGGATTCCCTTGTATGCCAGAGCTCCTTGCTTCCTTGGTGTGTTCCACAAGCGGGTCGTCCGCATAGACCTCGAAAAGAGAAAAAAAACCCGTAATAAAAAGAAAAGTAAAGGCGTGCAAATCCCAGGGTCAGTCAAGCCGCACTGTGGGCTGCGAGCAAGTTATGCCTCTGTCAGTACCCGTGGTTTTTGAGTGCGTAGTACTAGTGCCATTTTATCATCGGGGCTTGGACGGAGGCCGAATTTACTAATTCAGTTCTTGACGAACCGGTCTACCCTATTGCAGTGTAGTCCGGACCTTCTTAGAGATGTCCAGGGGCTCGGCGGCCGAATTATGGTGCCGCTTGAGAAGGCCGCTGTGTACTTCTGCTGCTTGGGCTGCGGTGCGCTCCTCTGTACGGAGGGAATGTTCCATATTTCCATTTACTGTAACGATGCCACGTGGACCGGGCATCTTGAGCTTGAGATAAGCATAATGTGGCACTGTGTTGAATCTAGCAAACGCCATTGGTCCGAGCAGTGCGTGCTAGCCGCTGCGGAAGGGGATGATATCGAAGATTAATTCTTCGCTTCGGAAGTTGTCCAAAGACCACCTCCAGCGTAATTGAGCCCGTTCAACGGGCCTCGACGCCTGGTATGACTCCTTTAAAAGTAGTCCTTGCGGGTTTGATTCGTGAGGGATTAATGCCCATTTTGCATACTGTATCCTGATAGAGCAGGTTGAGGTTGCTACCACCGTCCATTAGGACTCGTGTCATGTGAAATCCGTCGATGATTGGGTCGAGTACCAATGCGGCCGAACCACCATGACGGATGCTAGTTGGATGATCTCGACGATCGAAGGTGATCGGGAATGACGACCATGGGTTGAATTTTGGGGCGACTGGCTCTACCACATAGACGTCCCTAAGTGCACGCTTGCGCTCCCTTTTGGGGATGTGTGTAGCATATATCATGTTCACCATTTTGACTTGAGGCAGGAATTTCTTCTGCCCCCAGTGTTCGGCTGCCGGGGCTGCTCGTCATCGTCCTCGCTCTGTGATTCCCCTTCCTTGTCTCTGCTATTCACCTTGCTGGCATGTATAAAGACCCGGCAATCTCTGTTAGTATGGTTGGCCGGTTTGTCTGGGGTGCCATGTGTCTGGCATGGACGATCGAGTATGCGGTCCAAGCTGGATGGTCCTCTGCCGTTCCTTTTATAGGGCTTTTTTCGCTGGCCGGACTTGGAGCCACTGAATCCGGCTTGAACTGTAGTGTCATCGGTGTTATTGCCATTGCTTCGGCGTTTGTGTCTGTTGCGCCAGAGCTTGCCAGTGTTGTTTTGGCCTCGGAGGGGCCTGGTTCGTTGGTTGTGTTTGTACTGCGAGCCAGCCAACTATCCTCTCCTGCGCAAAAGCGGGTCATAAGTGCCGTGAGGGCTGCCATGGACCTCGGCTTTTCTTGGCCAAGGTGGCGTGCTAGCCATTCGTCACGGATGCTGTGTTTAAAAGATGCTAGGGCTTCGGCATCTGGACAGTCAACGATCTGGTTCTTTTTGGTTAGGAACCTAGTCCAGAATTTTCAGGCTAATTCTCTAGGTTGTTGAACTATGTGGCTTAGGTCATCGACATCGGGTGGCCGGACATATATACCTTGGAAGTTGTCAATGAAGGCTTCTTCCAAGTCCTCCCAGCTGCCGATGGAGTTTTCAGGCAAGCTATTTAGCCAGTGTCGAGCTGGCCCCTTGAGCTTTAGGGGGAGGTATTTGATAGTGTGGAGGTCATCTCCTCGGGCCATGTGGATGTGGAGAATAAAATCTTCGATCCACACTGCAGGATCGATTGTTCCGTCGTATGATTCAATACTGACGGGCTTGAACCCTTCTGGGAATTCGTGATCTAGCACCTTATCTGTGAAGCAGAGAGGGTGTGCGGCGCCTCTATAGCGGGCCGCATCACGGCGCACCTCCGATGAGGTTCGTCTGTGGTTATCGGCCCGGGTGTGATTAAGTTTATCCCGTCCGAATAGGTAGCTGTCATCCCGAGTAGGGAAGCGTCCTCGCGATCCGTAGATTGATGTGGTGTCCTGCTCTACTATCCAGGTCCAGTCGAAGGTCGTATGTATGGTTCCAAGTTGTTTTGTCCCTGTTTTTACGAGGCGGTGGGGCGGGCTGTTGTTCGGCCTGAGTTGTCGTTTTATCCCGACCGCGGGGTGGTCGGTCCGCCGCACTATCCCGACCATGTGGTGGTCGGTCCTCGTTATGCGAGGGAGGTATGGGATCTGGTGCCTCCTCATCAAACTGGGGTAGCAGTCTACGCTTTGGGTAACTCTTTGCTGGGCTCTCGAGGCCGTATTCTTCAGCTGCCAGGACATCGGTCCATCTGTCGATGAGTAGGTCTTGATCGACTTGGAGCTGCTGCTGTATTTTCTTTAGGCTTCTGGCAGTAGCTATTAGCTGGCGCTTGAAGCGCTCCCGCTCTAGGGGTGCCTCGGGCATGATGAAGTCCTTGCTGCCGAGGCTCTCCTCGTCTTCAGAGACTGGATGATAACTATCATCATCCGGGTCGTTGGGTATGGCCTGTTTATAAGGGTCGTCTTGCCCGTTGTCTTATTCCTCCTGTTCTGATGCAGCTCCAACAGGGTCTTCATTGTTTTTGGCGTCGCCCGGAGTACTATTTTCTCCGGTGCCAGTGTTTCTATTTTGTGAGCGACGAGGCTTAGAACGGTGTTTAGGGCGCAAGCGCTTGGACTGTGTCTCAGAAGGTTTATGCGCAACTGGATCCCCTTTGTCATCGTCGCTAGCTTTTTTAGGTGTGTCAACCATGTACACATCATACGAAGAGGTGGCAGTCCAACGTCCAGTAAATGGCGGGTCCTGGCCTTGCTCCTTGTCAGCATCGTCGTCCATAACGTCGATGTCTTCGGAGCCATAATCAAGCATGTCGATTAAGTCATCGACGGTGGCTATGAAGTGGGTGGCGGGTGGGAAGCAAAATTCCCCGTCATCAGCCTCTAGCTTGAACTGAACATAGTCTGGTTGTGAGTCCTTTTCCAAGGACAAATTCTTTAGAGAGTTTAGCACATCACCCAAAGGTGAGTGCTGGAAGATGTTTGCGGCACTAAATTCGAAAATCGATAACCGATCCAGCTCGGTGTCGGCAGGTGTACCCGGTCTGGAACTAATAACCGGAAACGAGTCTGGAGTTCCATTGAAGTGAATACTGCGGGGCTTCAAGTCCGTGTGCGGTTCCAACACCGTGGACTCTGTGGCCTCGGAAGGCACGATCTGCTCCGGTTCTAGGGCCGTTGCAGCAACATGAGCCATCTCCTGGATGTGATCTGGTGACAGATTTAATTCATGTTCATCGGGGCGAGGGGGAGCGATCGCCACAGTCTCAAATCCGTCGAAGATCAAGTCTCCATGGATATCTGCGATGTGGTTCATGCTTCCAAATCTGACCTAGTGGCCAGGGGCGTAGCTATCAATCTGCTCCAGATGGCCAAGCGAGTTGGCCCGCAGTACGAAGCCGCCGAATCCGGAAATCTATCCGGGGAGGAAGGTTTCTCCTTGGACAGCATCGCTACAGACAATCGGAGGGGCCATCGAACCTCTTGTTGATGGCATAGTGGAACTCTCAATGAAAGCACCAATGTCGGTGTCAAAACCGTCTGATCTCGGGTAGGGGGTCCCGAACTGTGCGTCTAGGATCGATGGTAACATGAGACGGGGGACATGATGTTTACCCAGGTTCGGGCCCTCTCTATGGAGGTAATACCCTACTTCTTGCTTGATTGATCTTGATGAATATGAGTGTTACAAGAGTTGATCTACCACGAGATCACAATGGCTAAACCCTAGGAGTCTAACATGTATGACTATGGTAATGAATGTGTCCTTTCGGGACTAACCCCTCTGGTTTATATAGGCACCGGGGGGATCTAGGGTTTACATAGAGTTGGTTACATAAGAAGGAATCTTCATAGTCGGTCGCCAAGCTTGCCTTCCACGTCAAGGAGAGTCCAATCCGGACATGGGTACAGTCTTCGGCCTTCATGTCTTCTCAGCCCATCAGTCCGGCCCATGGATAACAGGCGGACGTCCGAGGACCCCTTAGTCCAGGACTCCCTCAGTAGCATGTAGCATGTCGAGGGGCACCATGAAAACCTCCGTAGGATCGTCAAGTCAGTGTATGGGCCACCTATGAGGATCAGGCATCAGCAAGCAGGGTGTCTTGAAAAGAGCCGTCCGGTTGCAGACGAGTAGACGATACAAAGACATCGAGCATGCGTCCAGACGGACGGTGCTGAGTAGGTGCATACGATTACAGATCTGCTCCAAGAGAACATCGGGAAGGGAATTCCAATCGCGGCTCTGTGTGTCAGTCGGTTCTGCCATTAGGGTTTTTGGTTCCTACGAGCCAGCGGGGAAGCGGATTCGAGCGGGCGAGTGAAGAAGCTTCTCCTTGTGTGGCCGAGCAGTGAGCGGGGGGATATGGTACGCGCGAGCTACCAAGGAAGATAGCACGGGCGGGCGAGCAGTGAGCGGGGGAAAATGGTGTGCGGCCGACGATGGGGAAGAGAGGAGGAAGAAGAGTGGAAGACGGGGAAGAAAGTGCATTAAATCTCAATTCTACTACTACTACCAGGATATACCGTCCTTCAGAGTGTAAATAGTTACACCGATGACATGTGGGTCTACCATAAGAGGGCCCATATGTTAGTTAATGGAGGACAGGAGCGTGCTCGACTGGCAAACATGATGGCACTACTGGGTAAGGCTGATTTAGTAACACCAACAAGCTGGTTCAGCTTATTAATTGAGTGTCCCATCTGCTGCAGCATGTATTGCCACTTCACTACGAAGACTAGTTGAATAGTTCTCTCTGACCGAGATGGGGAATAATGGATCGCGAAGACTCCCTTTCTACATTATCCCTATGCCTCTACGCTCACTTCACTCATTTTGCTCCGTACGTAGTCACTTGTCGAAATCTCTAGAAAGACAAATACTCCGTATTTGGGAACAAAGGGGGGGATTTTACTCCATATTTGGGAACAGAGGGAGGATTTTACTCCGTATTTGGGAACAGAGGGAGTATCACCATATGGAGGGAACAGAGGAAGCTTGAAATATGAACATATCAATGGGAGAGAGTAAGCCCCATGCATGCATGCATGCAACATGCAACACTCACACATACACATGGACACACGCAACACTCACACACCCATGCGGCACACAGCACATGACGCAACACACACGTTCACGCTCAAGTGCTCAACCTACTCCCTACATCTGTGAAAGACTGTACATTTAGATATTTACACATTAACCAGGGCATAATTAACGCCCAAAAGTAGCAGACTTATGTGTGCATGCGACCATTGAGAGAAGAAGATTAAATGAAGGTCATTGCATGCTGTAATTAAGGATAGACATGTAGTCTATACCTAGAGCACAAGTTGGTGCATTAGTCAATCAATATCGATTTAGATTAAAGGCTAAATGCATTGGAAGTGTAGATGTACTACACTCTTTGTTTTTTAGCCGATGTACACTCTTTGTTGGAAGACCGAGGGAGTACACGTGCATGCACTCACGTACACAACTAGGGTGGTTCACGCGCAAGGGTTGGACTCCTGTCGCGCCTGCGTAAAGTTTTGTTTAACTGATTTCTTTGCTCTGCCAACTGATAGGTGGGACCCAGAAACCAGGTGACAATTTAACAAGTCAACAAAGTGCCACGTCGACTATGTGGCCGGTCAGTAGGGTGCAATACGGTGCTCTACGATGAGCTAGTGATAGTATAATCACCGCAAAACTATATATAGTGACCGTAAAGAGCGTATTGTTTGACCGCCAGTGTATTTTTCTCGTTTCAAATTAAGCCATATTAACCAGAAAGGACGCAGTATGGACTAGTACTTGTATTGCTTTGATGTGTCCCATCAACTCGCCGAATGAGGAGAAGCTTGCTTACTACGCCTCTCCCTCGCCCACGCGCGTGGTGGTTCGCAGGATGAGGAGAGGGTTTTGACTATAGTGCCCTCTCCCTCTCCCTCTCCCTCTCCCTCGCCCTCGCCCTCGCGGTGGACGTGCAGTAGTTCAATCGGTGTCAGATTGCCAGAAGCATATTGTATTGTAGTATCATCATTGTTGGACCTTCCGAAGAGGCAAAGAGCCAAGTGCAAGGTTCACACGAGTACGAACTGTTGAACCTCCCGAAGAGGCAAAGAGCCAAGCGCAAGGTTTTATAGGAGTTGTCGTCCTAGTAGGAGTGTACTACAACTATAGCGAACGATGCTACTGTATGATGCCGCCACGTCACGTATATCCAAAGTTGTGCCACCTTTTTTTTCTCAAAGAGCGTGTTGGAGCCCGTACAACAACCACACAAGTTGCACGTGCACATAACACATTTACTAGTAATAAATTCTAAAGGACAAATGCCAGTATGCCACACAAGTTCATCTCCAATTCATGTGATAAATTTGTGCATGACTAGTCCACATATATTCACAGCGCTACCATTCACAATTTATCGTACTCCACTTACACGTTATAGATGGCCTACATGTCCTCCTCCAGGTTCCAGTCCTAGGTATTCTTCATGGATGACACGATCCATAGCGGTGGGCAACGAGAATCATTGCCGCAGCTTTCTAGTCCGGTTCCACACGATGGAGACTCATCCAAGCTGAAGTGGCATAAATCAGGGATAGCTTGTCCCAGCTTGTCGTTCATCCGGCGGTGCGCACTGAAGACACAACCATGCTTCATGAACGGCAGGCCTTCCGTGTCATGCACGGAAGGTGGCATCCGCTTCATAATGGGGTAGATGTCCCCAATGAAAAGCGAGTACTCTCCAAGAGTGTTCCTCGGCACCCACGTAGCATCATGGGGGTCGAACTCGGCGCCGTTCATCTGGTACACGTGGATCTCAGATCTGGACACATGGTGACGTACATATTTAAGGTCCATGCATAATAATGTTGTGCTCAAATATGGCGGTCAGTAATACTGTGCAGCAAATAGTACTACTCTGGTATAGAGGAAGTAAAATAACCAGCTTATTATATATAGCCACTCTTGGCTACATGGATGAGATAGTAAGACATGGAAAAACAAAAATGGTGGCAGCTAGTGGGTTCTAGTCTTCAAGGGCCTAGCTAGCTATACGCGTCCTCCAAGGTAAAAAGTACTCCTACTAGTATGTAAGTAGAGTACTAGTACAACAATGAAAGAGAAGGCGAGAGAGTTAAAAAATGGAATACCTAGGTAGATGGTGACGGTCCGAGCGTAGTAGAATTTGTGACCATGTTGCACATCAGTGGTACCATGGGTAACGACCGCTAAGATAGTTGATCCCAATATGCCAAAGTCAGCTACAAGGTTCCGGGTTAGACCGAATCGCGGATGCAAATGCACATCTAGGATTGGCGATCTTATTTTGATCGTGGGATGACTGGTCCCTGCAAAATAATGGAGTACCATTAGGGATGCAAATGATGGTTTGTGTATTCCATTTGTAATCTCCCGTACCGTAGGATGGCAACCAGATGAAACAAGTCCCTTGGCTTGTCACCGCGAAGATGCGTCCTAGATGGCGCATGGCGTCTTCGAACATGTAGGGGTACAAATCTGCCGCCCCCAACATGCGCCAGCCTCTGCCGTTACTGCCTCTTGCATTGATGGCAATCCTTATGTCGAACATCGCGATGAGATAGTAATCGTCATAGCTGCGTCGCTTTGTCGGCAGGTCTGCAATTGCTATCTTCTTCAATCTCATGTAGGCATCATCATACGTATTCAATCCCAGCCAGTCCGAAAGGCCGATCCCAATGGTGGAGAAGGGGTCCACCGGAACGGCCGCATTGTTGTGGATGTTGTGCAAAATGATGGTGGTATCCAGCCAAAGGTATGCAAGCCAATCTTCATTGGCATCGACCCAGACCTATATATAAGATGGTGGGCAGCGGAGAAATTATGGGATGGAAATGGAATAACTAAGTACTACATGATCAAACTCCATTACTGACCTGCTCATTGGACAAAATCGGACTACCTCTCAACGTCGGCAACTCTAGCGGAGTCAACGTGCAACCATGGCCAGGGAGCGGCAGACTGTTCGAAGGATTGTCCCATAGAAGAACCTTCTCCTCGAGGACGCATGGAAGACCAACAAGCATGGCCTTTTTAAGCACCGTCTTGAAAAAGTTGGTGCAGGAAGCACCGAGTCTTGCGGCGGTGAGGACGTTGGAGCGGCGTGCGATTTCTCCCAGAGGATCGTCGTCCAAGGTCTCCCAGACCCGGCGAGGAGGAGAACCGCCTGGCGAATCCATGGGAGTAGCGACGAACTGCCTTCTCTTCGGGGGGAGGGGAACTGGCGAGGAGGAGATAAGAGCGTAGTAACCACAGGGCCTCGTCCCTTCCAACTGTAGGCCGTTCCTTAGTGAAGGGGTGAGGCTATTATTTACTACGAGTACTAGCATTATGGGACGTTATGGGATTGCATTATATTGTAAATAATAGCACTAGTAAGAAATTTTTGGCACTAGCTAGTAGTTTTTGGCGTGGATTAAAAAATTTTGGGTATGTTTTTGCTGTTTTTTGTACACGCCAACTAGTGTCAAAAAACATCTTACATTATGTGACAGAGGAGTACGTACTCATACTGTAGCAGTACTAGTACTACTTTCTCAACTAGTAGTGCGCTGTATTGTACTTCTAGTATAGTGCACCAGTTTTGAACTCTTGAATCTCACGGCCAAGGAGCTACAGTTGGAAGTGGAGGGTACTACTGTTCTCTAGAACTATCGTTGTACTATCAATGTAGGGAAAGTACACCTGCGCAGTGGCCTAGTGGGTACTCTCGGTGCTCTATTCAGCCGCTCCTCTCATGTAGCTGGCCTACTCAGCCGCTCCTCTCACGCACACACTAGCAGCCTGTTTATCAGCGAAGGTTACTACGGGGGCAGAACATTTGAGTTATTTGATACAGCGAGACTAGGCTTTTTGCTTCCATTTGTGGAGGTGTAATGGATCTCGTCGAACTTTGTTAGTAGTTCCTTCTTTATGAATGAGATGAAGCAAAGCTTTTGCCTCTATTTCAAAAAAACACGTCAAGAGGAATTTCTTTTATAGTAGAGCCGATAATGGAGTGAAGTCCATGCGTGCAACGCCACAAGCTACAGAGTAGTAGTTGAGCACTTTACGTACAGAGCCATATTGCACAGTTCCCAATGCCCCGCCAGGCTTTTCCGGCTCCTCGGGCTTAATTGGGAGGCTCTAGTTTAAATATGCTACTAGCTGATGAGGAAGCTGCAAGTGAGGTGCCGCTAGGGCGAGCATGCGAGCCACGAGATGCTGGGAAGGAAAACCCGTTCACGTGGCTAGGCTATCCAGTGCACCCAGATTGTGGTGCCGCACGTCCGTTTGACTTCAAAACTCAAACTACCCGTGTAAAATATTGGTTCATAGCAAAGTTACTATTTAAAAAAAGGCCATCATGTGTTCGGCCGGGGTCGAACCCACAAAACGAGGTATACACTCCCGCGACCACTAATAGTACTTGTTGGAGTACAACGCAACCTAGAATCACATTTTGTCGTTAGTAGTACATTGTTCCTTACCAGAAATCCCTAATAATGCAAGAAACCACTAATAATGCTAAGAAACTACTACCACTTGCATATGTGGCAGACTTAAGATAATACTACCTTATCAACCATTGTACATGCTCTTACCAACCAGCCCTACCAAGAAATGACTACTCTACAAAGTGCCGTTATAGGCACGTTTCAAGCCATGGCCCTGTTTGGATACATTTGTTGTCAATCTAACCCTGCCATCCAAACACCACTTTGGTTAGAGTTAGTTTAGGGTTAGAATCTAACTCTTACCTCTGACTTAGAGTATCCAAACAGGGCCCATGTCGCCCATTAAGTCAACGCCTTCTATTTGACCAGGCGTTATGACTTGTGGGACCTACATGTCAGCTTGCACAAAAATCCCCGAGTGACCTCCTACCTCCGGCCCGTCCACCTAGTCATCCTCGGCCATGGGACGCAGCTACCGCCGCCAGCAGAAGGTGAGGTCAAAACCGCCTGCGGTGTAGAGCCCATCTTGCGGCAGCCCGGATGCCAGCTCCGTCCAGTGCTCGCGGCCGCTAGCTAGCCAAGATAGCTCCGTCCAGCTGCTTGTCTGCAAGGTTTGCTAGCTATTAGCACGGCGGCATGGCGGCTTGCTCACGCGCGCCGCGCTAAGGCCAGCCATCTGGCACGAGGGAAGGCCAACGCGGCAGCTTGCTCGCTCGTGAGTCATGCTCGGGCCAGCCTGCCAACCCATGCGGAGGCCAGCGCGGCGTCCGGTCCGTCTGGCGGAGCGGCGGCCAACTCACTCATCACCGGTGCCACCGACGAACACGCATCAGTACTGTTTGAAGTAATGTTCAGGAAAAATAATGATTTGAGGGGGAATAACAGGATAGAAGGTCAGATGTGGGTCCCTCGTGTCAATGGTCAAACAAAATGTGTTGGTTTAAGCTTCCTCATCAGCATGGATGTGTGGGCCAACCCTGTCATAAATGGGTTTAAACTAAGATAATCGGTACTCCCTCTGTCCCATAATATAAGATGTTTTTGCAAGCTAAACTAGCTTGCAAAAACGTCTTACATTGTGGGACGGAGGGAGTACTATGTAGTAGTTTTTGGCATGGTTTAAGAAATTTTGGGTATGTTTTTGCTATTTTTTGTACAATAGATTGTTCCTAGGGTTGTGTAACATCCCAAAATTCTAAATTTTGGAATGTTATAATAAATAGATAGAATTGATTGATTGTTTGATTGATTACGTGAAATTGAGTGAAATTCGAATCCTTTTTGAAAGTTAAATGAGAGGGAATAAAAGGACTTTCCCAAACTTTCATTTTTGCTTTCTGATCTCCATGAATTCAAATTCTTTTCAAACACAAAACCCTAGAGAGAAGATGACATGACTTCTTCCATTTAAAAATGAAAAGGGTGTTTGAAAAATAATTGAATTTCATTTGGAAATATTCCAATTCTAAAACTTTATGCGACTCAATGATTTTCACGAGAGAAGATAAAATGACTTCTTCAAATTATATGAAATATGAGTTGGAAGTTTCAAAGAATTAAATTCAAAGCCCCCTTTGAATTTATTTTCAATTTGGAATGATATACATTAGATCATCATGCATATCTTATTTTCTTGCATTTTGGTCGATCCTAGAAATTTCACGCAACTCAAGGACCTTCGGAGAGAGTTGGAGATTTCGTTATTTTCATATTTGAGAGTTTTCTCGAATTTGGAAAAGAGGATCGTTTGATTTATTTATTTCATCTTCAATAATTTTTCCGGTGTCAAAATATATGAGAGAGGGAATAATATGACTTTCCCAAAATATAGGAAAAATGAAGATTTAATAAATAGATCAAATTTCGTTTTTCGGTGTTTGTTTGTTTTTCTTTGGATAGGGAAAAATGCGCGTTTTCAAAAATTGCATTTTAGGCCCGGAGAAAAGTTCATTTTGTTCGACTCATTTTTAGGAGTCGGGGAAAATTTACTTTAGAATTTTTGGAGTTCGTCTAGTTTTCTTTTCTTTTGTTTTCTGCGCGCAAAACCATTTAAAAAAAGGAGCCAGGCCAGCCGGGCCAACGCCCAAGCCAGCCGGCCGGCCGCCCCAACCTCCCAGCCGCGCGCGTGCGCCAGGAACCAGCCAGGCCGCCGCCTCGCCTTGCTCTAGCCGAATCCTTTTAGGATTCTAGGCTAGCTCTTCCCTTTGTTCTGTTTTCTTTTCTTTCTTCTAGGACTCTTATTCCTACTCTATTTTCTTGTCCCCTACCCCAAGTAATCTCTCCCCTCTCCTATATAAATACCCCATAGACCCCCCTCTCCTCACACCAAAAACCCAAACCCCCTCTCCTCCCCAAGCCGCGCCCCACGCCGCCGCCCCTATAGCGCCGCCGCCGCCGCCCTAGCGCGCCGCCGTCGCCACCGTTCGCCCCGCCTCGCCGGAGGTAGCCCCGCGCCTCTCTTTTTCTTCCCCGTGGTTCGGTTCTTTTTAAAGAAACCGTTCCAGTTTTCTTTTCCGGTTTTTTTCTCTCCGATTCTTGGTTTTGGTTTCTTTTCCGAAACCCTAGATCAGTTTTCCGTTTTCTTTTTCAGTTTCTTTTCCGAAACCCTAGATCGGTTTTCTGTTTTCTTTTTCGGTTTCTTTTCCGAAAACCCTAGATCGGTTTTCGTTCTTCTTTCGGACCGTTCGTCTCAACGAACGTGATCACTGATTATTCCCGGTTAACGACGCCCGTTCGTTTAACGGTTCGTCTCTTTCTTTTCGTCGGATTTATTTCGCGATCGCGATCTCAGATCCGATCTTCGTTCTAGTTTATCTTCTCGCCCGTTTATCGGAATCAGGTGATTCAAGCGCTTGGAGTTTCGTCTCGAAACCGCCGTTCCGCCTAATCAACTTGAACAAGTTTTTGCTATGGTAAAATTTGACCTAGTTTCAACTTGCTAGAACCGAGTTGTTTCTTCCGCCGTTTGTTTTCCGTCGTTTGTTCGGTTCGTTCTTTCTTTGCAACCGGAGTTCTTAAGTTGAACTATCTAGTTCGATCTCTTGTTCGAGTTTTACTTGTGCATTAGATGAGTACTTATTGTGTGGTTACTATTGTTTGCTTACGATAGATTGACCGGAGTGTGACGAGTAGATCTATCAAGAGTTTTAAGTGCGAATCATCTTCATCTACATTGCAGGCAAGTTCACACTTTGATCATACCTATCTACAACCCATGTTTTATTGCATTAGATCAGTCCTCACACATTGCATGATTAGGATCTAATTAAATTGTGGGATGGGAAGTAGATGAGGTAGTACCTATTACCTGTTTATTATGAAACCTTTGGGAGTTACTTCTACGTTTGCTTATTATGCCATGCTATGCTAGTAGACGTGGATTGGGTGAGTGATATCCATGACAGATGTGAGTTGATAATTTTAATGGTTTATCTAAGGTGGCAACTTAAACACACATCTGGGTGGATTGAGGCACCTGATGTCTATCAGGACTTGCCTGTTTTATTTTGGACCGCCACCCAGGCTCAAAGGGATCATAAGATCTTTCATGCTAGAAACTTCCGTGTGCAGCCACAAGCCATTATGGGCTCTGGCATAGTTGACTAAGTTGTGCGAACTCTTACAGTGGTGGACTAGCAGATGTAGGGGATGTAGGTGTACCGGTCTACCCATCGTAAGGTGCTAGCGCTTCTGAAAGACTATGTCTCGGTCATCCGTCTTCTCAAACACCCTATAGTGCGAGAAACCAAACGGAGGCGATCGAGTCTTGTGGGGAAAAGTGCGCAAACCTCTGCATAGTGTACAAACTAATCATGATTAGCCGTGTCCCCGGTTATGGACATCTTGAGTATCTAGTACTTGAATATCATGTGAATCTCAACATGTTACTTCAAATTAATGTTGCTGGGTTTTAATTATTTTTAATTGGGATTGAGAATGCTGTCAACCATTCTCAATGTTACACAACCACCATGATAGTTAAATAAATTTATTCCTTTGCAGTAGGGAAAAATTGGCTTTACGCAAAAACCTTATAACCATAGAGCTTTTCCACCAGCCAAATATGCATGTAGTGATAGTCATTATTCATTATTTCTCTATGGTGTGAATTTGCCAGTACATTCAATGTACTGACCCGTTTCGGGCTGCAACGTCTTATGTTGCAGGTTTCTTACGACGAGTAAGTGATACGTTAGGGTTACGATTTCTACACTCAACTTTGCCATTGGTGTTGATGGTAATCCACAACCTTGTTGCTTCCGCTATTTTGGATTGAGGTAATAGTATTTACGTTACTTTACACATGTGATTTACCTCCGTTATAAATCCTTCGAGTACTGTGTGTGTCAGCATACCGATCCAGGGATGACACGTAAGCACAGAGACTTGACCCATTTGGGTCGGGTCGCCACAAGATGGTATCAGAGCACATGTTGACTGTAGGACGTGACCCTAGAAACTGGCAAGCCAATAGCAAAGATTTTTCTCTACAACTTTCCCTTTCAAAAGATCTTTTACCTCTCTTCTCTTCTGAGCTTACTCAAAAATTCTCTTTAGTGAGACTATACCCTTTTCCCCTTTTTGACCACACAAAGATTCGACTGATGAGACCACTCCAAGAAGTACAAGATATCGGACAACCGAGACCATTCGGAATGAAGAGGATTTCACCATACATTGTGATAATGGAAACTACAGCTGTTGAAGACTCTGAAGACAAGTAGAATTTGAAGGCTCTGAAGAATCCCCAGATTTGTATGACTTAGGAAGGCTACCCTGATGGAACTTAACAGATTATGAAAGTTGTCAATACCCGAGATCAAGGTGTATTGGAGAAAGACTAAAACATGGAGAATTGAGAACTCAAAGTTTTGTCAAGAAAACCCTAAGGCAAGAGATATCAACTAGCAAGATAGCTCATGGCAATGACAAGGGCAGAAACACGGTTATCCGTGATGTCATCACCATTGATACTGTGGTCACCGTGCTGGGTTAAGCATGCATATGCATGGAAGGATTAAATGGTAGAAGGCTGATGGAGCACCTATCAGCAAGATGAAGTTTTAACCTTAGCCGGTGTATCACCAGGATCTAGAGTAGTACATCAAGAAGTTTAAAATGGAGCTCCAGGAAGTCGTATTAGACAAGGAAGTATTTCATGAGGAACTCAGGATCCTGAAGATGAGAGTAGCCAAGCTGGAGGAGCTACAACCTCGAGATACCGGAGAATTGTCAAGAACTGAAGGACAGTATGACCATGGCTCATACCAAGGATGTTGAAACCCAGAAGTTTGGAACGCAACTCCAGAATATTAAAGGATGTCACGAGAGACTCGCGTCATAAGAGTTGATCTGGCAAAAGAAATTGAGAAGGACAAAAACGATCGGAAGAAGCCGTTGGAGGCATGAACAAGACTTGAAGAGTTTGGCGACGTTGACCTTTAGAAGACCAAACCCCTGTTATATACCTACGTTAGATGCAACGGTTGTGAGCTATCATTTGTTTGATGTTTGTCGACAGCCACAACAAAAATCTGTCTTTTCAAAAATTTTGTTTGTATTGTGTGCATCCCTCTCTCTTGATCTCTCTTATCTCACCCCAAACCCATGGACCCAATAGATGATGAATGGAGATGAGCTTGTATTTTCTGGACCGATGAGTCAATTGGAGACAGACCGATGGATTCAGAACATGGAGGATCATATGGAGAACAACCCTATAGTCGGAAAGGATATGGCCCAGCATGCTTTTCAATGCTTTGAAAGAGGTGCTGCTACTTGGTGGAGGATGTATCAAACCATCAATGGATGGCAAGGAGTAACCACTTGGAGAGAATTAAAGTTGACTCTGCAAAGATCTCACCTGGTGTCCCAGAAGTTGAAGTCTTATGGAAAGGATATAAGGAAACCTTGTGCATGCAAGATTTGTGGAGATCTCGGACACACCCATAAAGAACACAAGGATAAATGCCCTAATTGTGAAGGAAGTCACCCAGTTGTAGAATGCCCAACTAGGCAGATCACTTGTTTCTTGTGTGAAGGGACTACCCACTATCCTGCTCAGTGTCACATTTACCCCATGGTACAAAGAACCATCCAGCAGAAGGAAGAAGCAATGAAAGGAGCCCTCATGGAAGGTTTAGAAGAACCTGTGATGAAGGAAGAGGTGGAGGACACAACCAAAGAGGAACCAATTAAACCCTGCACCATGTCCTGCTATTCATGTGGGGAAGAAGGACACATCTCCCAGAATTGTTTGAATGGGGATTTAGTAGAATTCCCGATAGAGGAAGTAGAATATGACCCACAGGAAATAGAAGCCATGATTGGTATGGAAAGGTCCAGAAAGAGAAACCGATTGGATTCCAGGAAGGACCTAAGTCATATCACCTGTTATAGGTGCAAGGAGTCAGGGCACTACCTCCACAGTTGCCCAAAAAGGAAGCCAAGAACCCAAGGAGGCTATATAATCACAAGAAAACCTCGAAACTTGTCAGATGTAATATGTTTCCGTTGTAATGAAGCAGGGCACTTTGCCGGAGATTGTCCGAAGGAGAAGGAGACTTGTGATAAATAGTTGAGTTTATAACAGAAGAAATATAGTAGTAGTAGTGAGAACATTTTCCTTTCTTATTGAGGTGTTGAGTTGAGACATGTAATGGAGAAGCAAGAGATTGTAATCATTTGAGAAATCAATAAAGTTAGCAGTGTTGGTACTGATTTGGATTTTATGAGTTACTCTATGAGGAAAGATGTTGACCATTTTTGAGGATATGAGAAATATGGTCTATAAACTATTGGAACATTTTAAGGGTGGTAGTACCCTGTAAGAACCGTTGACCCCTGGAAAAGATAAGCATACTCCACTGAATGGATTTCGGACAAAATGAATACGAGTTTTGTCTCGATATGTGTGATACCCTAAGAGTAAGTAGGATGCAGTTGGAGACCGTCCGTTGGACCAAAGGTGATCAAGGAGTCAGAAGAGAATGTTAAGTTGATTTGAGATAGACTGAAGGTAGCTCAGTCCAGGCAGAAGAGTTAGGCAGACTCAAAAACTCAAGGAGGTAGTCTATGAAATTGAAGACAGAGCATGTCTTCATGTGACCCCTCTGCGAGGAGTTAAACGATTTGGAGTTAAGGGACAGTTAGCCCCGAGATTTGTAGGACCATACCGAGTTTTGGAGCATATGAGAGAAGTGGCCTACAAGTTTGAGTTACCCGATGTACTGTCAAGAGTTCATGATGTGTTTCACGTTTCCCATTTGAAGGAGTGCCATGCAGAGATGGCCAGTATTCCCCTGTAAGGACGCTTGACCCTGGAAAGGATAATGATGTTCCACGAAGTGGAATGGACTCCACAAGTATAAGTTTTATCTCAGTATGTGGGAAATCCCACGAAGATGAAGAGATGAATTACTATTGGATATAAAGGAGGTATGATGTTGGTAATATGGAGCAATGGCAACCCCATGACAAGTCTGGGTACTCACGTCTTGGTTTGGTGCCAATAGAAGGAAGGAAGACAGTACAATTGGATGGATTTAAGAATACTAGGAAGTTGGAACAATGATCAGTTGCCCGATGATAAGTTCAAGGACTATAAGTGATGAGATGGGCCATAACCCACAGGCCCCAGGACCTCCCAAGAAGCAAGCACACTCTTGCTGAAGGAAAAACCCTGGAAGAGGATATGCCCTTATCGATAGACGATCTCATAGGAGTAACGCAAAACCTGAGAGTTGTGAAGGAACGATAGATGGTTGCTTGGCTTGCAGAATCAATGGATTATTCTGAACTTGGTTCATCGACAAGAGAAATTCTGCAATGCGTGTGAGGATGACCGAGTGTTAGAATGCGAGATTCACTAAACCATATACAAGGTAATGATTTGGGTGCGGGATGGATTGATCACCATACCGACTTACTCTTATTATTCGCCTTGCTATATGGGATGGTAAATCTGAGTGACTTACCTATAGTAGAGAGACGGCGATATTAAACCTTGTTTAAACCTTAGAATGGTATAAGTATTTTTCCCTTGTACACGGCAGTTGTGCCAACCGTAGGTTATACGGTGAGGATCAACCCAGACCCATTTCCTGCAGGAGAAACCACAAATTGTTGACCACCATGAGATATCGATAGTTGTTTAGTTTTGGCGCTAGACCCGTCAGCTAAGAAGACCCAATCAAGGATAGAAAAATTGTGGTAAGGTTATGCCACTACCGGAAGAGCTCAGATAAGGAATTATCCTGAAGATTTGAGAAGACCGACACTGTCAAGAATATGGATGAAGTATACGAGTTTTGATGGAACCGTAACCATGCTTCTAAGGGTGGTAGCACCCCAGACCCCCTGTGATGATTGATGGATTTTGAGGTGACCCCCAAACCCTAACTTATTTCTTTCTAGCCTCTCCGAATCTCGAGGACGAGATTCATTTTAAGGGTGGTAGGTTTGTAACATCCCAAAATTCTAAATTTTGGAATGTTATAATAAATAGATAGAATTGATTGATTGTTTGATTGATTGCGTGAAATTGAGTGAAATTCGAATCCTTTTTGAAAGTTAAATGAGAGGGAATAAAAGGACTTTCCCAAACTTTCATTTTTGGATTGAGGTAATAGTATTTACATTACTTTACACATGTGATTTACCTCTGTTATAAATCCTTCGAGTACTGTGTGTGTCAGCATACCGATCCAGGGATGACACGTAAGCACAGAGACTTGACCCATTCGGGTCGGGTCGCTACAGGTTGGTTGAAAGTGGTAGTTTTTTGTTAAATACTCTACATATTGTAAGTAGGAGTGAAAGTTAAGCTTTGGAACCCAATAAGCAAGGCTAGTCTGCATCGTCTTATGGTTTGTAATGAATCAGACTGGGTTTAAAGAATGGAAGGTTCTATGTTGGAATGTCGTGGCCTTAATTCTGAAGCGCGACAACTTGCTGTCAAACAGAAAATTGATGAAAGTGGTTGTTCAGTGGTTTGCCTACAAGAAACTAAGTGCATGCATATTGATCATAGGTTCATTAGAAAGTTCTGTCCTCGCCATTTTGACAATTTTGCATATGTGCCTTCGGTTGGTGCATCAGCTGGTATGGTTGTTATTTGGAATTCTTCTTTTTTGAGGGCAAGTTAATTGAGGCCAAACCTTTTGGTATTATTGTGGAGTTTCTTTCCAAACATACATCTAAAGTTTGGAAGCTAGTGACCATTTATGGCCCTTGTCAGAGTCCTGCACGTGATGAGTTTGTGCAGTGGTTATATAATCTGGACATTAATTGGGATGACAAATGGCTTCTTTTGGGAGATTTTAACTTTATGAGGTCACTTGAAAACCGTAACCTGCCTGGTGGTAATGTTAATGACATTTTTTTTGTTTAATGAAATCATAGGTCACTTGGGTCTTGTTGAGCTGCCAATTAAGGGAAGGTAATTCACTTGGTCGAATATGCAATCTCAGCCCCTTATTGAAGAAATTGACTAGTTCTTCACCTCAGTTGCTTGGACCTCGGATCATCCAAACACTTTGGTCTTTCCTCTTGCGCGATCGACATCAGATCATGTTCCTTGTGTTGTCACAATTGCCACGGCCATTCCCAAGGCTAAAGTTTTTCGCTTTGAAAATTACTGGGTTGACTTACCTGGCTTTAATGAGTGTGTTGCACAGGTTTGGGGCAGCACGGCGCGTAAACCTACAACTGCTTTAACGATATCCGCTAAGTTCAAAGCGCTCAGACATGCATTAAAACAATGGCATTTGAAGCTCTCCACAGTTAAGGCGCTAATTTCTGATGGTAACAAAGTTATTATGTACTTTGATGAGATGGAGGAGATCCGGCCATTAAGTTGGCTTGAATTCAATTTCAGGCGAATAGTTAAGTTGCATCTGCAGGATATTCTGCACTGGCAATATGTTTATTGGAAGCAACGTTGCACGATCAAAAGCATTAAGGTTGGGGAGGAAAATTCTAAAAAATTTCACGCTATGGCCACTGAAAGATACCGAAGGAATATGATTTCTTCAATCAAGAATTCGGCGGGTGAGGTGGTTTCTAATCACCAAATGTTGGCGGGCATGTTTTGGTCTGATTTCAATCAGCGTATGGGCCATGCAAAAGGAATACAAATGGGTTTTAATCTGCCCAATTTAATTCAGAGAGTTGACGGTCTGGAAGATTTATCTTTGCCGTTCACGGATTCTGAGGTTGATGCTATAATTAAGAACATGCCGTGCGACCGTGCTTCGGGCCCTGATGGCTTTACAGGTCTGTTCTTAAAGAGGTGCTGGTCTATTCTCAAGGAGGATTTTATGCAACTTGTCAATGAATTTTATGAGGGGAAGTGTAATTTGGAATGTCTTAATAATTCCTTAATCACCTTGGTCCCCAAGAAGCTAAGTCCAGAAGTGGTTGGTGATTTCAGGCCGATATCCTTGACAAACACGTGTTTAAAGTTTCTGACTAAACTGCTAGCCAATCGACTACAAAAGGTGATTCTCAGATGTATACACCGCAACCAATACGGTTTTCTTCATTGCCGCTCTATCCAATATTGTCTAGCCTGGTGTTTCGAATATATTCATCAATGCAAAGCATCTAAATGACCCATCATCCTCCTCAAGCTTGATTTCACTAAGGCCTTTGATACAATTGAGCATGAGGCCATTCTCCGAATCCTACAATGCAAGGGTTTTGATGCTCGTTGGACTGGCTGGATTAATAGCATTTTGTCCACGGGTTCTTCTTCTGTTCTCTTAAATGGTGTGCCAGATAATCATTTTGTTTGCATATCTGGTGTACGCCAAGGAGACCCGCTATCTCCGCTATTATTTGTCATTGTGGTGGATTTGCTTCAGTCCGTAGTCAATGAGATGTGCTCGAGAAACATACTCACTTTACCAATCCCAACAAACTCCAATGACTACCCGATCGTACAATATGCAGATGACACACTTATTATTTTGCCTGCGATTGATGACCAGCTGATCGCTTTCAAGGACATGCTCACCACCTTTGCAGCATCAACTGGTTTACGCGTCAACTTCAGTAAGTCATCTCTTATTCCAATCAATATGACTGATGAAGAAGGCGCTCGGGTCGCCAACCTACTAGGTTGTGATGTGGGATCTATGCCTTTCACATATCTAGGGCTACCTATGGGTACTTCCAGACCCACGATCTATGATTTGCTGCCATTTGTGGATCGTATTGAGCGAAGGCTGTCTACTTCCTCCTGTTTGCTAAATCAAGGAAGTCGGCTGCAACTGCTATAGTCTGTACTTTGTTCAATGCCAATCTATTTCTTGTGCACATTATCTCTCCCTAAGGGCATCTTGCAACAGATTTAGAGAATCATGCGTCAATGTCTGTGGAGAGGCAACACAGATAATCCTCGACAATCCTTAGCTGCATGGGATCGGGTCTGCAGACCTAAGAAGTGTGGTGGTTTGGGTGTGCTTAATTTGGGTCTCCAAAATGAAGCCTTGTTACTTAAGCATCTTTTCAAGTTTTTTAACAGATTGGACGTGCCTTGGGTCACATTAATTTGGGACACTTATTATGCTGCTTCGCCGCCACAGGTCACACAGAGTTGTGGCTCTTTTTGGTGGAGGGATGTCATGAGCTTGTACACCAACTTCTGCAAGTTAGCCGTCCCACAAGTTCATGCTGGCAACACGGTGGTATTTTGGCTTGATCACTGGCAGCTGGGTAATAATGTGGTCCTTTTGTGCGAGCAATTCCCTAGGCTTCATTCTTTTGTCATTGATGACACAATCACAGTCAGAGAGTTTTTGGAGCTTCTAGAGATCTCGGAGCACTTCCATCTGCCTCTGTCGCAAGAAGCATATACTGAACTAACTCAGCTTCAAGACTTGCTCACTTTAGTCAACTTGAATGAGGAGGGTAAGGACATATGGAAGTGGCCATCCAAATCTGGGGAGTTTAAATCGAAGATATATTATGAGTCTTGCTTCTCCCATTTGGTGGTCGATCCCATCTTCAAATCGATTTGGAAGTGTGCTTGCACGCTAAAGTTTAAAGTGTTTGGATGGCTTCTTTTAGTGGACCATTTAAACACTAGGGATATGATGCAACGCAGGAACTGGATCATCCAGGATGATACGTGTGTTCTTTGCCTCTCTACTACACATGAGGATCGTGCACATCTTTTCTTTGCTTGCAACTTCAGCCAGAGGGTTTGGAATTACCTTGGGATTTCTTGGAATGCTCAATGCAACCAGAATACATATGACATGGCTCTTGCTGCTAGGAGGGATTTTGGTTATCCTTTCTTCACTGAGGTGGTGTTTACTGCTACTTGGAACATCTGGACTCAACGGAATGGGAAAATCTTTAGAAATGAGAGACCTACCTTCATTTCTTGGAGGAGGAAGTTCATACATGATATTTCCTTATTAGCTCATAGAATCAAATGTAAATATAAGGATAGCCTAGTCTCCTAGATAGCCTCTCTCTCATAGATCTCTTGTAAGTATTTCTTTTCTTTGCTTTCCGGTTCTCTGTAATTATGTAGACCTATTATTTTTCTAATAAAGCACTGTGAGGTTGTTGCCTTGCAGTACATAGTCAAAAAAATAAGCAAGGATAGTTACATAGTGCATATGTATACATGACTGAAAGTAAATATCAACCATGAGTGACTAATATCTTGATGGAAAACTCGAAACTATGGAATACTAGGAAAAAATTGCATGGATGGAAATACTAGAAATGTTCATCTGCGTTGCAACGAATCATAATTAGAATAATTCTTATTCACAAACTTGATACAAAACACTCTAATTTTGATATACATATATCACTAGAGATATATTATGTTTCAATTAGAATATATTCCTTGGGCTATTTTGGTGAGGTTAGGGAGGGATGTGGTTGGTTTTAAGATACTAATTATGGGTTTTTCTGCAAACTGGTAGACAAGTGGGATGTTGGTGAGAAAAGGCAACAACTTACCTCACAGTCGTTAGATGTAGATCTAATGGTCACAAACGACGGATGGCTGACACACCATCATCACCAACTTAGTCTTCTGTAGGAGTACTAGCAAGATTCGTGCATTGGACGGAACATGAAGATGCATTTTTTTATAAAACACTTGTTGTGATTGACCCATGCGGGAGTAATCCCATGTGTAAAAACTAATGATATCTCGAGAAATAGGAGATAAGGTGAAGAGGAGTGGGTCGTGGTGGTGATTGGTGGTCGGACTGAGCGGAGGCATGGGGATTGACGACGCCGACAGCGGCCACCAGGCCAGTTTGTTCCAGAGGCTTCCTTTCTTAATTGCTCAACAATGAGGTTGTTGGAGATAAGGATGAATGAGGGAAGGCCTTGTCTGCCAATGTGAAGAGGGGTGCAGGTATATTTTAGTTTAATTTCCATCCGTCAGATATAGACCGGACGGTCTATATTGCAAGATGGCACACATACCATCATCACCAACTCGGTTTTTTTATAAGAGAAGAAATATAAGTATGGAGATACAAACTTATTATCGATACTTGTTTCCGTAAACTAGCATCTACATTCTATTCAACTCCTCAACATGTGAGGCCTTAGCACAATGACTTCTCGACTATGTAAAACAAAGGTTTTGCCGTCGCCGATAAGGAGGGGGTGACGGCGGCGCGCTTTTTGTCTTGCTCTAGTCCTAGTAGTCATACTAGGTGGTCTAAGCACGTGTAGATTTATTCTTTTTCATGTCTTGTGTTCGCCGTACTGCCACGACTGTTGATGAATAGACGGTAAGTTATTCATGGGGAAACCCTTGTTGAGTGTGTTTGCGAGAGAGAGAGAGAGAGTGTGCGTGTGTGATATGTCTAGAGACTGAAGCAATGATAACATATGGTTTGTGTCTATGTGTGTGGAGGATAGAGAGAGACATGTACATGGGGCTTTGTGTTGTCTAACGTGGAGACACATATACATAATTAGAGAGTGAGTGTGTGAGATACACATGCGGACATGGGGAGAGATGAGGATCCAGATTAATGGGTGTTTGTGCGTGTCTGTGTGTGTTTGTGCGCGCGTTTGTGTGTGAGAGGGAGTGTGTGTATGTGGAGTAGAGAGACCACTAACGATGTAAACCTAGTATAAGGGAAGGGGGAATAGTGTGACATGTGTAGTAGTGGGATAGCATGGGTGCGGGCAGGGGAGCAGACTATTTGGAAGAGACATCGAGTGTGTGTGGGAGAGGGTTGTGAGAGCGAGAGAGAGAGAGAGAGAGAGAGCTAGCGATTGAGAGAGAGAGAGAGAGAGAGAGAGGAAGAAAGGGGGCGAGAGAGGGGCGTTTGTGTCCATAAATGTCGTATAGATAGGGAGACAATGTTGATGTTGTTTGAAATTAGCCTATGTACGGAGACGCAAGGGAAGAGGGTCACTGTGTGTGTGATAGGGACTTCATGAGAGATATAGAATAGATGGTGTAGAGAACAATGTGCGAGATCGAGAACGGTGATACATTAGGGAACTATGGAAAGAGTCACGACATATATGTATACAGGGAGGAGCTGGGGCGGGTCCGCATGTGGGAGAGATAGAAAGAGGAGAGTGGTACACAAGGAGACAAAGTGTGCTTGTTTGCAGTGGGGGTGGTGTGTGAGGTGAGTGTGCGAGAACCACATAAATAGGGAGATAGACGTTTGGGGGCGACATTTTGTGTGTATGGGAAAGATACACTCTACATAGTGCGTGTGCTTGGGAAAGAGAGATGCCGGGAGACCTAGCTAGAGAGTGGGGGAAGAGATGTGTGCATTCCCAAGAGACAAAGTGATAGAGACCTATATTGGGGTCCGGGCTTTAGAAGAGAGAGGGGTGTTAATGT
>NC_057806.1:326934980-327023268 GCF_018294505.1 Triticum aestivum | reverse complement strand
TGTCTATATTTGAGGGACTTTAGCGTAATTGAGATATACATGGTCAATAGTGTGTGAACTCATGGTTGATCAATTTGTTTCACAGCTTGGACTATGAGATAACGATACTTTTGAACATGCGTGATATACCTTGATGTACCAGAATTACAAACCTAAGATTGGAATTTTGGAATTCGACTCCATCATTAGCTTTTGTAATTCATTTAAACGGAGGTACATTTTTAAGCCGGGATTTCGTGATTTCAAATTCATATATCAAACCTAGAGATATACACATACGGGCATGTTCAAACTTTATAATCATCCACTTTATTCATACACATACACATGTTTGCTTTTGTCATCATATTTAGGATAAACACATTTGGCATTTCATTTGAATTGGAGCATATGATGGTATTTTCTTGTAGTAGCTCAATGATCCATATTTGAATTGAATGGGCAATCTAAGTTTCGAGTTGGAGACATTGATTTTCACAACTTGCACTTTTTTGCGTGCAAAACAAACAAATTCTCGGCCATGATATCATAGTCGGCCGTACAAGAGCAGAATATAATTTCAGGCGCCAAAAGCTTTCAAACTTCCCGCTCACATCGAAATATCTCGCGCCCGAAAGTTTAGCCCTGCGATATTCCTGTTTTACCCCTGCCACATGAACGGAAAAGGGTTGCTTTGGTAACTCCATTGTTTCCCCTCTTTGCCCCAACATTCGTCCCCAGAGCCCCTCCCCTCCCCTTCCCCTCCCCGACCCCCAACCACGACAAGCTGCTGAATCTAGTCCTCTTCCGCGGCGGTGGACCTAACACACCGACGGATCTACCTTGCATACCTTGGAATCCCCAACTGCCAACTCACCACTTCACCGGAGCCGCTTCAGCGACTGGCTTGTCCACCGCTCCAGATCACCTTGACCGCCATCATGGTCCACCGCACCAGATATTCTTAACCAGCCCCCTCGTCCACCACAGTGTAGGCCCTTCACTAACTCCCTCGTCCGTCCCTTCGCTGGCCCTTCATACAAGTCCTCGTACATCGCAACAGATCCGCCTCACCGAAAGCACTGTACAACGCGCCCGCCGAAGCCTTCGTCCACTGCACCGGACCCGCTCCACAGACGCCATATTCAACTCCACTGGCCCTGCTTTACTGATGTCGCAGCCTCATCAGGTTATTTCAATTTGTACTCCTTCGGTTTTTCTCTTTATCGTGCAACTGTTCACTTACCACGGATGAGCTTTCTTGTATGTCGACTGGCGCCGCAACCATAGCACCGGAGGCGCTTCAGCGACGGCAACAACCGGCCCAAACTCAACCGCAACACGAGCACCATTGACGATCCTTAGCTATCAAGTATGCCAACGATACCCATACGCCGCCGAGAATCAGGTACTATTATCCAACGGTCGGCGCCTATGTTCACTTTCTTAGTATAAGCACCGCACCTTTGAATTTCTTCAGGGCATCATTCAGTTTTTCATGAGACGCATTATTTTGCTTGCACCTGTAGGGCCCTACTTCTGGCAGTGAACATGTTACATGTGCTAAATTACATACTAGTGCACATATAGTTAATATGCTTTAGTTTTGTCCTAAGTATTACTGTACTTCCTAGATATCACTGCCTACTATTTTACTTCTTGCATGCTATATTTATGATAATGGTGTTGTCCTGATGCCACCTGTTGGTTCCATCATACTGCTTCATGTTATCTATGCTTAATTACACATCAACAAACTAGCATGTGGTTCCACTGGTTTTTGTTTGTTTTACCATACATTTTCTGATGCTAGCTATTACATCATGATGTCTACTACACAACCTTCTTCTTGTAGACGTTGTTGGGCCTCCAAGTGCAGAGGTTTGTAGGATAGTAGCAAATTTCCCTCAAGTGGATAACCTAAGGTTTATCAATCTATGGGAGGCGTAGGATGAAGATGGTCTCTCTCAAACAACCCTGCAACCAAATAGCAAAGAGTCTCTTGTGTCCCCAACACACCCAATACAATGGTAAATTGTATAGGTGCACTAGTTCGGCGAAGAGATGGTGATACAAGTGCAATATGGATGGTAGATATAGGTTTTCGTAATCTGAAAATATAAAAACAGCAAGGTTACTAATGATAAAAGTGAGCGAAAACGGTATTGCAATGCGTTGAAAGAAGGCCTAGGGTTCATACTTTCACTAGTGCAAGTTCTCTCAACAATAATAACATAATTGGATCACATAACTACACCTCAACATGCAACAAAGAGTCACTCCAAAGTCACTAATAGCGGAGAACAAATGAAGAGATTATTGTAGGGTACAAAACCACCTCAAAGTTATTCTTTCTGATCGATATATTCAAGAGTTCGTAGTAAAATAACACTAAGCTATTCTTTCCGTTCAATCTATCCTAGAGTTCGTACTAGAATAACACCTTAAGAAACAAAACAACCAAAACCCTAATGTCACCGAGATACTCCAACTTCACCTCAAGTGTCCGTGGGTATGATTATACGATATGCATCACACAATCTCAGATTCATCTATTCAACCAACACAAAGAACTTCAAAGAGTGCCCCAAAATTTCTACCGAAGAGTCAAGACGAAAACGTATGCCAACCCCTATGCATAAGTTCATGAGGTCATGGAATTCGCAAGTTGATCACCAAAACATACATCAAGTGGATCACGTGATATCCCATTGTCACCACAGATAAGCACATGCAAGACATACATGAAGTGTTTTCAAATCCTTAAAGAATCAATCCGATATGATAACTTCAAAGGGAAAACTCAATCCATCACAAGAGAGTAGATGGGGAGAAACATCATAAGATCCAACTATAATAGCAAAGCTCGCGGTACATCAAGATCGTGCCGAATCAAGAACACGAGAGAGAGAGAGAGAGATCAAACACATAGCTACTTGTACATACCCTCAGCCCCGAGGGTGAACTACTCCCTCCTCGTCATGGAGAGCTTCGGGATGATGAAGATGGCCACCGGAGAGGGATTCCCCCCTCCAGCAGGGTGCCGGAACGTTTCTAGATTGGTTTTCGGTGGCTATAGAGGCTTGCGGTGGCAGAACTCCCAATCTAGGTTTATTTCTGGGGGTTTCTGTATTTGTAGGAATTTTTGGCGTAGGTCTCACGTCAGGGGGGGTCTCTGGATCGTCCACGAGATAGGGTCCCACGCCCAGGGGGTAGGGTGCGCCCCCACCCTCGTGGACAGCCCGGGACTCTTCTGGCCCAACTCTTTTGCTCCGAGGGCTTCTTTTGGTCCATAAAAAATCATCAAAAATTGGCACGTCAATTAGACTCCGTTTGGTATTCCTTTTCTGCGATACTCGAAAACAAGGAAAAAATAGAAACTGGCACTGGGCTCTAGGTTAATAAGTTAGTCCCAAAAATCATATAAAATAGCAGATAAATGCATATAAAACATCCTAGATGGATAATATAATAGCATGGAACAATAAAAAATTATAGATACGTTGGAGACGTATCAAGCATCCCCAAGCTTAATTCATGCTCGTCCTCGAGTAGGTAAATGATAAAAACAGAATTTTTGATGTGGAATGCTACCTAACATAATTTCAATGTAATTTTCTTTATTGTGGCATGAATGTTCAGATCCGAAAGTTTCAAGACAAAAGTTTAATATTGACATAAAAATAATAATACTTCAAGCATACTAACAAAGTAATCATGTCTTCTCAAAATAACATGGCCAAAGAAAGCTTACCCTACAAAATCATATAGTCTGGCTATGCTCTATCTTCATCACATAAAATATTTAAATCATGCACAACCCTGATGACAAGCCAAGCAATTGTTTCATACTTTTGATGTTCTCAAACTTTTTCAATCTTCATGCAATACATGAGCGTGAGCCATGGACATAGCACTATAGGTGAAATAGAATGGTGGTTGTGGGGAAGACAAAAAGGAGAAGATAGTCTCACATCAACGGGCTATGGAGATTCCCATCAATAGATATCAATGTGAGTGAGCAGTCATTTTGAGGAAGCCCATCATTGGAATATACAAGTCAAGTGCTATAATGAAAGATTCCCACTAGTATATGAAAGTGACAACATAGGAGACTCTCTATCATGAAGATCATGGTGCTACTTTGAAGCACAAGTGTGGTAAAAGGATAGTAGCATTGTGATACGTCTCCAACGTATCTATAATTTTTGATTGCTCCATGCTATATTATCTACTGTTTTGAATGTTTATGGGCTTTATTATACACTTTTATATCATTTTTGGGACTAACCTATTAACCCAGAGCCCAGTGCCAGTTTTTGTTTTTACCCTGTTTTAGGGTTTCGAAGAAAAGGAAAATCAAACGGGGTCCAATTGACCTGAAACTTCACGGAACTCATTTTTGGAAGGAAAGAAGCCTAGAAGACTTGGAGTGCATGTCGGGGGATTTGCGAGGAGGTCACGAGGCAGGGGGCGCGCCCACCCCCCTAGGCGCGCCCTCCACCCTCGTGAGCCCCTCGTGGCCCCCCTGACGTACTTCTTCCGCCTATATATCTCCATATACCCTAAAAACATCCGTGAGCACAATAGATCCAGAGTTCCGCCGCTAGAAGCCTCCGTAGCCACCGAAAGCCAATCTAGACCCGTTCTAGCACCCTGCCGGAGGGGGAAATCCTTCTCCGGTGTCCATCTTCATCATCCCGGTGCTCTCCATGACGAGGAGGGAGTAGTTCTCCCTCGGGGCTGAGGGCATGTATGAGTAGCTATGTGTTTTATCTCTCTCTCTCTCTCGTGTTATTGAGATGATACAATGTTGATGTATCGCGAGCTTTGCTATTATAGTTGGATCTTATGTTTCTCCTCCCCGTCTTCTCTCTTGTAATGAATTGAGTTTCCCCTTTGAAGTAATCTTATCGGATTGAGTCCTTAAATATTTGAGAACACTTGATGTATGTCTTGCCGTGCGTATCTGTGGTGAAAATAGGATACCACGTGATTCACTTGATGTATGTTTTGGTGATCAACTTGCGGGTTCCGCCCATGAACCTATGCATAGGGGTTGGCACACGTTTTCGTCGTGATTCTCCGGTAGAAACTTTGGGGCACTCTTTGAGGTCCTATGTGTTGGTTGAATAGATGAATCTAAGATTGTGTGATGCATATCGTATAATCATGCCCACGGATACTTGAGGTGACATTCGAGTATCTAGGTGACATTAGGGTTTTGATTGATTTGTGTCTTAAGGTGTTATTCTAGTATGAACTCTAGGGCTGTTTGTGACACTTATAGGAATAGCCCAACGGATTGATTGGAAAGAATAACTTTGAGGTGGTTTCGTACCCTACCATAATCTCTTCGTTCGTTCTCCGCTATTAGTGACTTTGGAGTGACTCTTTGTTGCATGTTGAGGGATAGTTATGTAATCCAATTATGTTAGTATTGTTGAGGGAACTTACACTAGCGAAAGTATGAACCCTGGGCCTTGTTTCAACGCATTGCAATACCGTTTACGCTCACTTTTACCATTAGTTACCTTGCTGTTTTTATAATTTCAGATTACAAATACCTTTATCTACCATCCATATTGCACTTGTATCACCATCTCTTCGCCGAACTAGTGCACCTATACAATTTACCATTGTATTGGGTGTATTGGGGACACAAGAGACTCTTTGTTATTTGGTTGCAGGGTTGCTTGAGAGAGACCATCTTCATCCTACGCCTCCTACGGATTGATAAACCTTAGGTCATCCACTTGATTGAAATTTGCTACTGTCCTACAAACATCTGCACTTGGAGGCCCAACAACGTCTACAAGAAGAAGGTTGTGTAGTAGACATCACATTGCCCCTTCTCTCTTTTTCTCTCATTTTTTTGTTTTTTTGGGGCCTTCTCCTTTTCTTATGGCCTCTTTTTTCTCTTTTTTCTGTCCGGAGTCTCATCCCGACTTGTGGGGGAATTATAGTCTCCATCATCCTTTCCTCACATGGGACAATGCTCTAATAATGATGACCATCACACTTTTATTTACTTAGAAATCAAGAATTACAACTCGATACTTAGAACAAAATACGACTCTATATGAATGCCTCCGGCAGTGTACCGGGATGTGCAATGACTCATGAGTGACATGTATGAAAAAATTATGAAAGGTGGCTTTGCCACAAATACGATGTCGACTACATGATCATGCAAAGCAATATGACAAAGATGGAGCGTGTCATAATAAACGGAATGGTGGAAAGTTGCATGGCAATATATCTCGGAATGGCTATGGAAATGCCATAATAGGTAGGTCTGGTGGCTGTTTTGAGGAAGGTATATGGTGGGTTTATGGTACCGGCGAAAGTTGCATGGTACTAGAGAGGCTAGCAATGATGGAAGGGTGAGTGCGCGTATAATCCATGGACTCAACATTAGTCATAAAGAACTCACATACTTATTGCAAAAATCTATTAGTTATCAAAATGAAGTACTACGCGCATGCTTCCAGGGGGATAGATTGGTAGGAAAAGACCATCGCTCATCCCCTACCCATAAGGAAGACAATCAATAAATAAATCATGCTCCGACTTCATCACATAATGGTTCACCATAAGTGCATGCTACGGGAATCGCAAACTTTAGAATAAGTATTTCTCAAATTCACAACTACTCAACTAGCATGAGTCTAATATCACCATCTCCATATCTCAAAACAATCATCAAGTATCAAACTTCTCATAGTATTCAATGCACTTTTTATGATAGTTTTTATTATACCGATCTTGGATGCCTATCATATTAGGACTAAATTCATAACCAAATAAAATTACCATGTTGTTCTAAAGGACTCTCAAAATAATATAAGTGAAGCATGAGAGATCAATAATTTCTATAAAATAAAACCACCACCGTGCTCTAAAAGATATAAGCGAAGCACTAGAGCAAAATTATCTAGCTCAAAAGATATAAGTGAAGCACATAGAGTATTCTAATAAATTTCGATTCATGTGTGTCTCTCCCAAAATGTGTGTACAGCAAGAATGATTGTGGTAAACTAAAAAGCAAAGACTCAAATCATACAAGATGCTCCAAACAAAACACATATCATGTGATGAATAAAAATATAGCCTCAAGTAAAGTTACCGATAGAAGAAGACGAAAGAGGGGATGCCCTCCGGGGAATCCCCAAGCTTAGGATTTTGGTTGTCCTTGAATATTACCTTGGGTTGCCTTGGGCATCCCCAAGCTTAGGCTCTTGCCACTCCTTATTCCATAGTCCATTGAATCTTTACCCAAAACTTGAAAACTTCATAACACAAAACTTAACAGAAAACTCGTAAGCTCCATTAGTATAAGAAAACAAACCACCACTTAAGGTACTGTAATGAACTCATTCTAAATTCATATTGGTGTAATATATACTGTATTCCAACTTCTCTATGGTTCATACCCTCTGATACTACTCATAGATTCATCAAAATAAGCAAACAACACATAGAAAACAGAATCTGTCAGAAACAGAACAATATGGAGTAATCTGTATCAAACGTATACTTATGGAACTAATAAAATTCTGAAATAAACTGGTGGACCTGAGGAATTTGTCTATTAATCATCTTCAAAAAGAATCAACCTAATCAAACTCCCCAGTACAAAAATGGCAGCTAATCTCGTGAGCGCTAAAGTTACTGTTTTTTGCAGCAAGATCATAAAGACTTCAACCAAGTATTCCCAAAGGTTCTACTTAGCACAAACACTAATTAAAACATAAAACGACATCTAACAGAGTCTAGATGAATCATTTATTACTAAAAAGGAGCAAAAAGCAAAGAACAAAAATAAAATTGGGTTGCCTCCCAACAAGCGCTATCATTTAACGCCCCTAGCTAGGCATGATGATTTCAATGATGCTAACATAAAAGATAAGAATTGAAACATAACGGGAGCATCATGAAGCATATGACAAGCACATTTAAGTCTGACGCACTTCCTGTGCATAGGGATTTTGTGAGCAAACAACTTGTGGGAACAAGAATCAACTTGCATAGGAAGGTAAAACAAGGATAACTTCAAAATTTTCAACACATAGAGAGAAAACCTGATATTATTGCAACTCCTACAAGCATATATTGCTCCCTCACAATAATTTTCAGTAGCATCATGAATGAATTCAATAATATAACCATCACATAAAGCATTCTTTTCATGCTCTACAACCATAGAAATTTTACTACTCTCCACATAAGCAAAATTCTTCTCGTTCGGAATAGTGGGAGTATCAAAAGAAACTCGAATACTATAAATTGTTTCCACATTAAAAGAGTAATGTTCAGAAAAAGGGTAATCATAATCATGACAAGTTTTATAAATATAATCATCACTACTTTTTATAGCATAAGTGTCATCACAATAATCATCATAAATAGGAGGCATGCTATCATCATAATAAATTTTCTCATCAAAACTTGGGAGACTAAAAATATCATATTCATTAAACATAGCATCCCAAAGCTTGGCACAAACATTAACTGAAGCAAATAAATTCTCGAACATGTCATTCTCATCAAACATAGCATCCCTAAGCTTGGGCCTTTTAGTATCATAAGCACAATCACTCTCATCATTAATAGTATGGATAGCACCAATAGTATAACAATTATCATCATCACAATGACTAATAGGAGCAACATCATTTGGGAGGGATACATTTTTACCTTTGCTTCTCCTTATTTTCTTTTTCTTCTTCACATCATGTGTGGGTTTAATCCTCTTTTCGAAGCTCCTTATTAATGAGATTGGTTGAATAGGAGGCTCCTCCTCGTTACCTGATTCATCATAAGAAATAATAGGAGAATATTGGGAAGTCTCTTCCCTTTCATTAGTATTCTCTTCATCTTCTATTTGTTTTCTTGTCTTTATGTAATTGACAATATAAGTATTTTCAATGCAATTCACCGCATAATACATAAAAAATTCTTCTAGACCAAAATCAAGAAATCTATCAAGATTAAATTTTGGAATACCCTCAGTTATACGTTTCATTTCTTCATACCCCAAAAGAAGACTAAGCTATTTATGATGCTCAAGGGTAATCAAGTTATCACAATTTTTGGACATGATTTGATCATGAAACAAATATCATTGGACATTTAAATGACCATGTTCATTGCAAAGTTCACAAGGATGGTGATAAATATTGAATCTTTCAGCACAATCATCTAGCCTTTCTTGCAACCATTTAGTTTCTAAATACTTATGCCTCTTGCAAAATCTATCTTCCCTATTTGGTGTGTACTTGCAAACTCTATGCACTCCACAAAAATTAACATGCTTATAAGAGACATTTTCATCATGACTAGTGCAATCATCATTAGTACCATGGATATTCAAGGAATTCATACTAAAAACATTGCAATCATGCTCATCATTCACATATTTTATGCCAAGCATTCTATATAATTCTTCTTGTAATACTCGAGCACAATTTTCCTTCCCATCATTTTCACGAAAGACATTAAAAAGATGAAGCATATGAGGCAACCTTAATTCCATATTTTTATAATTTTGTTTTATAAACTAAACTAGTGATAAAACAAGGAACTAAAAGATTCGATTGCAAGATCTAAAGATATACCTTCAAGCGCTAACCTCCCCGGCAACGGCGCCAGAAAAGAGCTTGATGTCTACTACACAACCTTCTTATTGTAGATGTTGTTGGGCCTCCAAGTGCAGAGATTTGTAGGACAGTAGCAAATTTCCCTCAAGTGGATGACCTAAGGTTTACCAATCCGTGGGAGGCGTAGGATGAAGATGGTCTCTCTCAAACAACCCTGCAACCAAATAGCAAAGAGTCGCTTGTGTCCCCAACACACCCAATACAATGGTAAATTGTATAGGTGCACTACTTCGGCGAAGAGATGGTGATACAAGTGCAATATGGATGGTAGATATAGGTTTTTGTAATCTGAAAATATAAAAACAGCAAGGTTACTAATGATAAAAGTGAGCGAAAACGGTATTGCATTGCGCTGAAACAAGGCCGAGGGTTCATACTTTCACTAGTGCAAGTTCTCTCAACAATAATAACATAATTGGATCATATGAATATCCCTCAACATGCAACAAAGTGTCACTCCGAAGTCACTAATAGCGGAGAACAAATGAAGAGATTATTGTAGGGTACGAAACCACCTCAAAGTTATTCTTTCTGGTCGATCTATTCAAGAGTCCGTAGTAAAATAACACGAAGCTATTCTTTTCGTTCAATCTATCCTAGAGTTCGTACTAGAATAACACCTTAAGACACAAATCAACCAAAATCCTAATGTCACCTAGATACTCCAATGTCACCTCAAGTATCCGTGGGTATGATTATACGATATGCATCACACAATCTCAGATTCATCTATTCAACCAACTCAAAGAACTTCAAAGAGTGCCCCAAAATTTCTACCGGAGAGTCAAGACGAAAACGTGTGCCAACCCCTATGCATAATTCACGAGGTCACAGAACTCACAAGTTGATCACCAAAACATACAGCAAGTGGATCACGTGATATCCCATTGTCACCACAGATAAGCACATGCAAGACATACATCAAGTGTTTTCAAATCCTTAAAGACTAAATCTGATAAGATAACTTCAAAGGGAAAACGCAATCCATCACAAGAGAGTAGAGGGGGAGAAACATCATAAGATCCAACTATAATAGCAAAGCTCGCGGTACATCAAGATCATGTCAAATCAAGAACACGAGAGAGAGAGAGAGAGAGAGATATCAAACACATAGCTACTGGTACATACCCTCTGCACCGAGGGTGAACTACTCCCTCCTCGTCATGGAGAGCGCCAGGATGATGAAGATGGCCACCGGAGAGGGATTCACCCCTCTGGCAGGGTGTCAGAACGGGTCTAGATTGGTTTTCGGTGGCTATAGAGGCTTGCGGCGGCGGAACTCCCGATCTAGGTTTATTTCTGGGGGTTTCTGTATTTATAGGAATTTTTGGCATAGGTCTCACATAAGGGGGGGGGGGTCTCCGGATCGTCCACGAGATAGGGGCCCACGCCCAGGGGGTAGGGCGCGCCCCCCACCCTCGTGGGCAGCCCGGGACTCTTCTGGCCCAACTCTTTTACTCCGGGGCTTCTTTTGGTCCATAAAAAATCATCAAAAATTGGCACGTCAATTGGACTCCGTTTGGTATTCCTTTTCTGTGATACTCAAAAACAAGTAAAAAATAGAAACTGGCACTGGGCTCTAGGTAAATAGGTTAGTCCCAAAAATCATATAAAATAGCATATAAATGCATATAAAACATCCTAGATGGATAATATAATAGCATGGAACAATAAAAAATTATAGATACGTTGGGGACGTATCACATCACTGCTTCGAGCCTTTGTTCATTACTTTTTTGTGTGTTCTTGATCTTCCCAAGTTGCATGATTAATTTGATGCTTGTATTAATTATGGAGCTGCCAACCCCATCAAGCAAAATATTTATTATTTTGGGGCTGGCACCTCGAACAAGCATAAAAATAGAGGGAAGCAGATATATTGTCATGTATACACACACCCTTCTTTCATTAGTTTAGATGAACCATTGATGATCAATTCGAACCAGTGCATGCGATTAAAATTAATTTTACCTAGATAGAGGGTGCAGAATAAACTACAACAAGTAGATTTGCAACCACGGGATGCTGACGATATCTTCAAAGAAAATTGCAACAGCAGCGATGCTTCACAGCAACATATGGTAAGCCAGTGTGTTTTAGTACATGTGAAATGTAATGCGTGTGGGCTGCTTTCTTGTCATGTGCCCTCAACTTGTAATCCTACAGAATAACAAATAGTTTAGGTGTCTGCTTTGCTATATTGCTTGATTCGAATACTTGTTTGTTACTTGTTACGATATACCTGAGTTGGCCAATATGTCAGCAGTGCCTGTTGTATTATCGTAAAGGAATGCATGCCTAGTTCATTTGAGTCCTTAACTTTTCCTCTGAACTTCATCACAAGACTGTCTTCGTAGTTCATATGAGGCCACACTGTTAAGTGATTTCTCAAATTATTTCAACTTCTTAGATGCCTTGGCAACTTAAATATAGCGGTGGTACACTCCCTTTCAGCTAGGGATGTCAACTGGGTCCCATTTAATCCCGATTAAAGTTCACTAGTGGTATGATAGTTCAAAAGAGTTTTTGTTTTTTGAGGAAAATGAACTAGGGAGCTAGCAAAAACTAACTAGATGGGACTGGTGGATGTCGTTTATTTGCCACTTACATCCCTAGTTTCATCTTACCATTTTAATTTATTTTCGGCTAATGCTGCTTCAAACCATTTAAATATAGCTTGCCATGCTCGGCAATAATTTGTAGGTCATTTACCATGTAAGCTTACTGCTTGGATCATGCAATAACTATCTCTTACTTATGTCCAGCGGAAGCCTTTCAAGATACCGTTCACACTAGGACAAAATGTATAACCCCACAATCTATTTGTGGAAGCAGTGTGCCATCCATGTTACCAGATGGTGGCATTTCAGAGGCAACACCGCCAGAGAGCAGTCAGAGCACAACTATTATAGTTCTTGAGGCTCTACTAGAGGCAGAAAGAGATGGTCGGCTGCTGACGGTGTCCTGGACTAGGGGGTACTCACCACATCGTCTCCCCATTAGGTGGATCGGCCGAGGCCCCCATGGTGGTTCGTTCATGGGCCACTTCGGGTAGCCCATGCCGCATACAAGGAGTATTCCACAAGATTTGGCGATCAAGACAAGGACTCCTCTCCACCAATGTATTCGGCTAGGACTCTTGTTATCCTAGGCCTCTGGTGCATTATATAAGCCGGGGCCAGGCTAGTCGATAGATGATTATGATATTGCTCATCATACATCTAGGGTTTAGACCACAACATATGATCTCGAGGTAGATCAACTCTTGTAATCTTTATATTCATCAAGATCAATCAAGCAAGAAGTAGGGTATTACCTCCATTAAGAGGGCCCGAACCTGGGTAAACATCGTGTCCCCTGTCTCCTGTTACCATCGACCTTAGACGCACAGTTCGGGACCCCATACCCGAGATCTGCCGGTTTTTACACCGACATTGGTGCTTTCATTGATAGTTCCGTTGTGTGATCGGCAAAGGATCGATGGCTCGTCTGCAGATTAACTGCGACATCGGCATCTTCGTTGCCGTCTTGACTGGTCACCTCGGCTTGACCGAGGACTGCGCCCTGCCTCCGATAGTCATGTTCGGACGAGGGCCTTCATCAACATCAACTCCGATCTCTATCATGATCATGGAGGAATTATCCTCGGAGCTCGGGGACTCAACGTCAACATTGCCCTCAGGCGACCGTGCTGTTTTTCCGGACAGCGAACTTGTATCCGCTTTCACCGCCTCCTTGAGCATTGCTTTGACAATTCCTTTGGAGGAATTGTGCGCAATTAAGTCTACAAGAACCATGCAAAATTTTGTCGACTTCCGATGGAGGAATCTCCGGCAGTCTACGATATACCGGAGCCCTGTCAAATCTGGACAGGAATCCGGACGAGTTTAGGGCGTGGTCTCCAGAGCCTAGCTCGGAGGTCCTTTGGAAGATCCAACCGTTTATCTTCTGCGAAATTCCCATATGTACCACCCCTCCAAATTTCAGCTCGATCTGACGGTTCAAACTTCGGGAACCTTCCGATGAGTGGACCACTTTTTTAGATCTGTTTTCCGCGCGAGAACGAATCTAACCCGAGTTCATCTTTTCTGTGAACGGGATTTCGGACATCTTTTTGAAGGAAGTTTTGTATGGGGTATTGTGTTTTGTTCCAAACACATCCCGCTAATTTAAAACTTTTCCAATATGATCTTCAACGCGCCGGTGTCAAACCAGCCCGACAACGTTGCTCCATGACTACCGACCTGTGCTGGACACGTCGTCGCTTTGTTGAGCCGATCTCAACTTCTTCGGGTCATCATCTGGGCAAGCCGAACAAGAGTTCGGCATCACGAAGGATAAATCATCACCAACATCGCCGCCCCACGGATCACACGGAGCGGTCACACCGGCATCGTCGCATGTTCGCTTCACCAAGCCGGCATTGGCTGCGTCACAAATTATGACCTGCGTCGACATAGCCGCACTGTTGCTTTTTCAAGCCGATGTCCATCATACCGAACTGCTTCAACACCTCGACTGACACGGCAGTTGCAACGTCTCCTTACCGACCTGCTCCGTCACCTCGGCTGGACCGGGGCTTCGCCATATCTTCATCAACATACTCCGGTGACTTCGGCGTCGCTAGCCGACCAACTTCGTCACGTTAGTTGGACCAGGGGCTTTGTCTCGGTGAGCCAACCATTGCCAGTATCGCCATATCGTCACTTTATCGCCCATCAGGCAATGGGTGTGCGGATCGAGTCTCAATTTTGGGAGTCACCTTTCTTCTGATTGCTACAACAAATATACCAGGTGCTATTAATCCTAGTAATCTTTGCTTGTTTGGGTTTATTTTTTCCAAGGAATTATTACTCTGGTTTGTTCCATAATCTGTACACAGGTCTATCAAATGGTTGCCGCATTAACGATGGTCGTGTGGTGGTTTGGTCAGTTTCCGTACATAGCTCGGCGAACGCCGCATCTGGAACTCGGACTGACCTGTGAATTCAGACTTCGCCACGCCTTACCGCATCACGCCAACGCTCTGCATCAACATTAACTTCGGCGTCAGTCCACATATCTTTAAAATAAATTATTTTGCGTAAATTAATTACACGAGGATTTTTATATTTATATTATTATTGTTGGACTACACTATTTTTACATGTGTAGGTAGTCGACTTCGACTGCGTCACGCGGTCACTCCGGAAAACCCATGTCATCGTCCCAATCGGCCTAAATTGGCTTGCGTCATCACCTTGTTGGTCGAATTTCCATACGGACATGTGTGGTTGTCTCGGGACTTCGGCATCGCTGAGGGAGCTCTACCTTATCGAGTGTTCAACACATAAGCCATATTTCTTTTATTACTCACTTTGCATAAATTATTAATTATGCAACAATTCTTTTGTTATTATTGCTATTATCCCCGGTTTGCACTATTTTATGTGCACAGGTAAATGATCTGGATCGGGCAGTGTTGTCACCTCGGCATACAGACAAAGCACGTCATCTCGGCTGGACTGGGGGCTTCGTCCTCACTTCATTAACCCACGTTGGGTACTTCGGCGTCACACTGCCGGCCTGCATCGGTCGTGCTATGTCGCCACTTCAGAGTGTCGAGCTCTTCGCTTTGCCACCTCGAGACCGGCTTGGGGGCTGGGAGCTCATCCCGCCGTAAGCTCGGACCGCGTCATCAATATTGAACACATTAACCAGCTAAGTCGCTTTCATGCTCAAAAACTTTCAGTTTTAAATTTTGTTCGGTTCAACCAAGCCTTATACTTTTTGGCAAAAAGTTGTTTGTGACAAAATTCCTTGTCAAAACTTTGTTTGTGACACACAAATTCAAATACCACGTTTATTTAGGGGCCTACTTTATGAAGTCTTTCCTCTTGCATATGATTATACTTGTATGGCTTCATTCCCTGTTCGTGTATTACGCCACAATATGCACCATATTGACTTAAGTGTTTCGCAAGCTAGGTTGCCTGGCTCCTCTTCTTACCCCTACGTTCCCGATTGTTCGGCTAGGCGGTAAAGGGAGCACCTCTGTGATTGTTACTACCAGGTCATCTGAGTTAGTACCTCAGACTGGATGAAGCCGAAAGTTAGCGCTCTTATTGTTTTTAGTCATGGTCGGCACACAACGGAACTCATGAGTACAAAAAATCTATTGCACAAGTCTCATAGTAACAATGAGCAACCGAAGAAAGGTATCAGTGGAGGTACTATTCTCTTCGAAGATGCTTCTTACACTTCGTCAGTAATATAGTATAAGTTCCCTGAGCGCGCTTTGTCTGTTACAGCCTTATGGCCTGATTTCCTGGTTATCAGAAACACCGTCGATACTATCAACAGGTGGAGTACATGACAGTTTTCGGTCCTTGACCGAAGAGGAAGAAGCCAACGGTCGGTTAAGACACGTTTAAAGTTCGGGTGAACACGGATATGATATAAGTACATAGGTACATACAATCATTATACATAAAATTCTTTTACCCAAGTCACTTGGGGACTCTTAAAATTTATATGAGTTGTTTTATAGTAAATGTGTTTTCTTCTTGGTCGTTGCAAAGTCTTTTTCTACCGCTCCTTTTTCGACTCGAGTGTATGGTCGGTAGCTGGATAGCCTGTCTTCTCTCTAAAAGCCGCTTGAGTTTAGTTCGGTAAACGGGCCTCGAAGAAGTACTCCGCCTTTGGGATAAGGAGCTCGAAGCCGTAGGCTAGCCCGCTTGGAGTGTTGAGATCGGGTGCGTAATGTTAAAGCACGGCAGAAGCACAATTTTTTTCTTTTTTCCAATTTTTGGATTGGCACCGAACACTTGATCTTGTTCGGACGTCAAGTTTTTACTGATGTTTTTTGGTTTTTCCAAGCTTATGACACTTTTAAACTATTTGTGTGTTTTCAGCACAAGTCTCGCAATGCAACGCCGGACACCTTTAGAGATTCGGCAAAAAACATTCTCGGATATTGCTAAATATGCATCGGTTTCGAATTGTGTCTTCGGTTAATAGTTGGGTTGCTCGGCTCCTGCGCTTGCCTCCTACGTTCCGCTTTGTTCAACTAGGTGTGCAAAGGGAGAACCACTGCGATTGTGCTTCCAACTCGCATGGTTAAGCACCTCAGTGGAGAAAACCGAAAACTGATTGTCACAATAAGCATAAACTAGTCAGCGATCCGATGACTGTGTTAAATGACGGGCCGTTCATAACATTGGCCAAAGTGTTTACGGCTTGACTTCGGCTGTCGCCGAACACTAACTGGGGGCTGGTAACTGGCCTCCCAACTTTAAGCTCCTATGACTAAGTGAATGTTATAAAGCCCGCATATCTGATTGCCTTGTTTCCCTAACACAACCGCCTCCGGGCACCGAGACGTCGGCTAAGCGTTGTTTTGTTATTGCGGAAACACCCTGCGTAGCATCTACAAAGGGGCGGAAGTCAACGATGGGCCACTTTTAAATGATAAACGGTCGCAACAGAGTCAAAATAAACATATATCATCAGACTTTGTATTCAATATACAAATTGTTGCCTTCCGTAATCATCGTTATAAAGCCATAAATATGCATCAATTTGACGGATATCGATCCTTAATTCGGCCACCCGTGCCCACATTAAGGCTCTGGGGCTACTAGGCTTTGCGCTCGTTATTTATAAATATTAAAGGGGCACATCGATCCCCTGATCTGGTGTTGCCACCCGACCAGTGGCTTGGGGGCTACCGAATTGCCTATTCAATGCAGAAAATTTGAAGTGCTCAGTGTTCTGCATAACCGAACTATGGACAAGCGTGTCTTTGGAAGGCAATAAGTACCATATGGAACTTATCCGGCATCAAGCTGATATATCACGGCGACTTCTCACGACCCTCTCTCAGGGGCCCGTTCACTGGTCACTATTATCTCTAATATATTACACTGCGTTTCTATTCCTACATATGCTGTCGAGCTAGGAGTTGATCCTCAGACCGATTTCGCGCGTCAAACTGGGTCTCAGGGGCTACTAGGATCAGCGGTTTCATGTTATCCTTCAGGTGCATCTCGGGTTTTAGACCGATACACACCTTGAGGGCTACTGGCTATATATCTCGGAAGAGAATAAATTGCACCAATCAAAAATATTAGCAAAAAATCGGCCCACAGTCGGGGTGGTGCACCACCTCGGAAGCAGTCCGGCATAAAGCTCGGGCGCCAGTGGCTACCTCCATAGAGGGCATTTCCGGCATTAAGCTCGGCTAAACTCCTTCAACTCTTTTGAACCAAGGTGATCTATGACACCTCGGATATAGTCCGGCGTTGGAGCTCGAATACAGTCCAGCGTTGGAGTTTGGACACATTCCGTTGGAGCTCGGATATCGTCCAGCGATAAACTTCGGATATAGTCCGGCGTTGGAGCTTGGACAAAGTCCAACGTTGGAGCTCGGATGCAGTCCAGCGTTGGAGCTCGGACGCAAGAAGACGCCGCCACACAGGAACAACTTCGAACATGAGGTGTGGCATGAAGAATAACAAGGCATTGATAAAGACCGAAAACTTAAAGGGGCTCCTCGGATACCCGACGTGTAAACTCTTTGGATTTACTTCGGCGATCCTCAAGATCGAAGATGAGAAGATTTGTTGAACCAGTTTTCAAGACCGACGACCAAAGATGAAGAACAGTTCGGAAGAATCAAGGAGCGTCCCCAACTTGAAGACCGGTTCAGGGGGCTACTGACGGTGTCCTGGACTAGGGGGTACTCACCACATCGTCTCTCGATTAGGTGGATCAGGCCGAGGACCCCCATGGCGGTTCGTTCATGGGGAACTTCGGGTAGCCCATGCCGCATACAAGGAGTATTCCACAAGATTTGGCAATCAAGACAATGACTCCTCTCCACCAACATAGTCGGCTAGGACTCTTGTTATCCTAGGCCTCTGGTACATTATATAAGCCGGGGCCAGGCTAGTCAATAGATGATTATGATATTGCTCACCATACCTCTAGGGTTTAGACCACAACATATGATCTCGAGGTAGATCAACTCTTGTAATCTTTATATTCATCGAGATCAATCAGGCAGGAAGTAGGGTATTACCTCCATTAAGAGGGCCCGAACCTGGGTAAACATCGTGTCCCCTGTCTCTTGTTACCATCGACCTTAGACGCATAGTTCGGGACCCCCTACCCGAGATTTGCCGGTTTTGACACTGACAGCTGCCATGAATGAGGTAATCTCGATCTTGAAGCTAGAAATTATGCAATCAGCCGCACGCATTATGCAAGCAACCCAAGAATTGGAGGAAGTAAGAATGTTGCATTTGAAGACGGAGGAGGTCCTGCTGGTTCTGCTATCTGAAGCCCAGGGTAATCCCAGTTCTTCTTTAGATAGCAGTTGAAATTGTCATTAGATTATTGTACTTGCATGTTGTGTCATGTCTCTGAATGGATTATGTTGTAAGACCCCCTATGTTGTCCATGTGTTGTAATGATCTGAATTTTTTAGGCGAGGTAATCCTCAGTACTTGTATGATTGACATAAGGTGAACTATTTTTCGTGTGAGCATATTGTATTGGATAAAATAACTGTTTGACTCAAAGTGTATCCAACCTACTGAATTCGAAGATCACGGCATTTCTAAATCATAATCATATATAAAGGTGGAATAAATCTTTGTTGTGGTTTTGAAGAAATAAATAACAAAATGTAGAATTATCTGTGGGTATTCGTAATCGAATAAAAATAGATTTGGATTTAGTTGCCAGGGCCCAGGGCAAACGTGAATGCTAATTCTCCCAAGTTTTGAACGAAGCGGCTAAACACCCACTATCATTTGTGGGCTGCCTGAAGCAAGTGTTTGCGAGATGGAAATTAATGTCTACACCTGACACTTGACATCCTTATCGACCGGATTTACACTGACGTCGATAGGGGTAGACTAGTAACTTCAATCAGACATGACACGACGGCCTCTGAGCCCATTCAGACACGGTGGGCGCCAAACGTGGGCGGCAAAACACATTTGATTCAAGCTCGTCCGAAAGACATGTGTCTCTCCCTCCATTTCCCCATTCATCCATGGTGGGTGGCAAAACAAACTCTCCTCGTCCGAAACCGATGTAGGCTAATATGTTAAATAGGGGCGGATGTGTAACTTCCCTCAGACATGACACAACCGCCCTACCTGTCAGCCCTGTTCATACACCGTGGGAGCCAACCGTGGGCGGCAAAACACCCTCTCCTCGCCCAAAATAGTTACCGACAAATATTTGGGAGATGCGAGATTACCGTCCTATCCCCAACCCACGTGATGTCCAAAATTTTAAAAGGGAGATAAGTTCGTAACTTTCCCACATTTCAGACAAGCGCGTCCCAAAGTTTGAGATCCCCCCTCCCCCTCCATTTCCCCATTCATACACCGTCGGCGCCATGACAACCTCCCCACTGCGGCCAGCATCCTCCGTCCGCCACCCCATCCTCCACCTTGCCGGAGCCGCTACCCCTACCCCATCGTCCACTGCAAGAGATGGACGTCTCTCATCCACGACGCCGGACCAGGATCCTTTCATCGCGTCGTCTCACTTCATCGGCATTGTCGTCCACCTTGTCGTTGCTGCTCCTATGACCACCTCGTCCACGGTAACAGGATTTATCCCCCGACACAGCTGTCTGCCATCTAAAGTCTTCTTCCCCGCCGCCGACAGCCATCGCACTCGCAACACCCTCAACGTATTATCAGGGGCCTACACGGCGTCGCAAGAGAGGTGGTACTCTTCCATATGTGCTTAAGTTATTGATCTCACCCGGAAAATAGATCTTAAATTGTTTATTGTACTTTTCTTGTCCGTACCAAATCGTAGTGGCTAGTTGAATGCAAACATTGGTTGCGAAGTAGCTTTGTCCGGTTTGCACCTTCAGATCCGCCATGTCGCGGTCACTATACTCGTAAAGCTTATGATTTCCCCCTTTATATTCACTACCATCATTGTAGGTGCTTCACTACTTTGTGTCATGCTAGCACTGCTCCTCAAGACCTCAACCCATCAAGCGAAACAACATGCCACTCATAATTCCAAAGCTTACGTGTTGAAATGCGAATCTGATATGATGCTCATATTACTAAAACAGAGAACGTTTAATTGGTCACCTAATGTTCCTATATTCGTTTCGAAAAGCATGTGCGCCACCCACTGGTCTAGCTAGTTCCACTTTCCTGATTTTACTCTTGATGCTTAGGGTTTTCCCGTTTTATCTACTCTACTATGATCTGCGTAGGTGCTTTTTGTCGTACTAGCATTACTCCACCCTTCAAGCTAAACAACACAACACTCAAAATTCCAAAGCTTAGTTGTTCAAATATGATTGTGATATGATACTGATATTAGTTAACAGACACATTTAATTGGTTAGCTAAAGGTCCCACTTGAGTTTCCAAATGCATGTCGCGACATATAGAGAGACAACAGAATTGCATTTCTTTATCACTTGTTGACTGTACTTTCTTGTCCATAGCAAATCTTAGTAGTTATTTCAAAGCAAACATCAGTTGCTAACTACCCTTTGCGCGGTTTGCAGCTTCAGATCTGCCATCCCACTGCCACGGTCAACACTATACTCATCATGCTTACGGTTTCCCCATTTTATGATGACCACGATCAGCTTACGTGGTTCGTGTCGTAATAGCACTGCTCCACCCATCGAGCTAAACAAGCTTAGTTGTACAAATTCAAATATGATATTATGCTGATATTAGTAAAACTAAGAGATGTTTAATTGGTCAGCTAAATGTTCCTACTTTAGTTTCAAAATGCATGTGAGCCACATATGGAGAGACCAAAAGGAATAGTATTTCTCTATGCGCTCTCGTTCATCATGGGTGGCCAGCCGACATTGTATAGAAAGACTTGCAATATCTTCAATCTGCTTGCTCTTCTGCTCTTCTTTAAGATGATCCTCTTCTCTTGCAGTCGACTGGTCAGGTCGAGTTATTCTCCCTTGGTATATTTTGAATCTGTCAGGTCAGGCCGACTCGTTCTTCTTTACTATATGTTGAAGCTGTCATCTGCGAAGTATCATCACTTCTGGAGCTCTCATATTTTGAGTAGTAGGCCACATTATATTAATGCACACAGCAAATTACAGCATGCATGGCACCTCTTAGAAGAATTGCAGAGATAGCACAAAGGGGATTACAGGGAGAAAGTATTGGATTAGAATCACTTCTGCATTACAAACATAATCTCACTTGTTTTTATGTTTTCATGCATGTCATGTATTGAACATTATCAAACTGAATATGAGAATGTGCGCACGAGAGGAATATTGCGGAACAATCCACTGGCTAACAAACTTGGCATGTTGGAGGATGGCCTATCTTATTCACCCATCAAGGTGCATGCTCTAACTTGGCAAGGTTGTATTGGTCGCACATGTTTTGCATCTGGCCTCTTGCATTACTTCTACTTTGTTACACCATCTGCTTAGTTTAAGCATCATATATGAGTATATGCCATACCTATCCATTTTCTATACCTATTCCATGTGTCATCATACTATGTTTTTCCAGTCAAATATTGTTCTTTCGTAATAGATGTCCAAAAGGAAGAGGGTGAGTGCAGATCCTCAAGGAGTACAAACTAGGTATTTGGAAAAGGTAGTGATACCTGTTAAATCAGATAGATCAGCAACCACAGAAAACACAGGCCCAACTGTACCAGACTTTACCCCTACTCCAGTGGCCAAACCCCTATTAGAATTGCTGAGAGCCCAACATCAGGTACTGTCTATGATATCAATTCAAAATTTGAACTCCTAAATTTCTGCATGTGCCTTACCTTCTCTCTTGTATGAAAACTAATTTCAGATGAATCTCCTTGCTCAAAGGATCATAGGATCTCACGACAATACTGGGCTCTGCATTGCTCTTGTCAGTACCTCTTGCCCTTTGTCAGCATACTTACACTCATTGATGTTTGATTATGTAGCATCACTGTAAATGTTCGCTTCTTTATCCTCCCTTTGCTTGAAATTATAAGATCTATATTTACTCTTAGATAAATATAGAATTAACACAATGGTTATGAAATTTTGGATTGCTCATGTAAGTACATGTTGTCATGTACTCCCTCTGTATCGAATTAATTGTTGATCAATTGGATGTATTTAGAACTTAATAGTGCTAGATACATCCATTTGAGTGACAAGTAATAACAGACGGTGGTGGTATTACTGTACATGCATCGCGAGATAGTTGATTGTCTAGCATTACTTTGCATCTTATCTGCCCTGCCCTCCACTTTCTCCGAATTATCATATCTACATTTACTCTTACCAAAATGTTGAATAAAGCCAATGCCACTGCATACGTTGATGTCTGCATTCCTCTTGTTAGTACCTTTTGCCTTGTAATGATGTACTTAATTAATTGCTATTTGATTATGTATCATCAGTCTGCACCAGAGCTTCATTATCCTCTATTTCTTCTAATATTATTTGATCTATATTTACTCTTTGCAAAATATAGAATAATGACAACGCTTATAAAGAATTTTCTTTGGGGAATTTATTGAATTATCCTTCCATCAACATGGAGAAGGGCTTTGTCCAGCCCATGTTAACATGCCATGTAAGTTCATCCTTCTCAAGCCTTCAAACTTTGTTCTAGTATAGATTTGGATAGGCATCATTTCCTCCACTGATGTTTACATCTAATTGGATGTTTGCAACAACTACCAGTTTTAAATTGTAGTTGTAAAAACATGTTCCTTATGCATAACAGATCCATTTATTTTCTTATATAATTGTGAAACCTGTTATGTGTCTCCTTGTTTCTCTTTCAGAGTCGTATCTCTTATTCCACGCAGAACTTTAGGAAAGATAGTGAGCCAAACCATCTTGAGGACAGCGAGATGACCCCAAGGTCCTGTCTTGATGAAGATAGTGAGTTGAAGCTACTCACCAGCAGGTGTGAGACAACCTCTGTGAAGTTGCTGCCTCAATCAGTTCGACTTATTCAGTCTCAACTTAAAGCGGAAAGGCTTACTTCAGCTTAGCTCCGACTTGAAGTCAAAGATGTAATGAAGATGTCAGGGGACTGCCTTGCGCACTATGGTGCCATACAGCTAGGGATGAAGCATCTATCGTTGACACAACTGAGGTCTCATCAGCTTGTTTGGCTGCTTGCGGGGCCCGACCTTGCCAGGTCTAGTGCCTTCTGAAGTGCTCTCAGTTTTGTATATTCTTTTGTCGACGCGTTTATACGCACTGGTGGCGACCTTTGATGCCCAGTGTGTGTAATATGTGGTCATGTTGCGCTTTATTATCATCGGTAGCGAACTTTGATTCCCAGTGGATATGATATGCCGTAATTTATTTATTGTATAGTCTAGGTTTATTCTTTGGTCGGTATGCTGTAATTTAGGCCGGAAGGTTCAGTGGATCTCAATGTTGTCGGTCTTCAGGCCGGCCCGTTACTCATATGGGCCAAAACGTGGGCCTATAATCATCTTGGGCCATTAGCAGGTCTAAACCTATAGTAGTTTCCTGCCTTTAACAGGCCATGGGCTACATATTTACTGTAGTGACATTGGGCCTCCTACGGGCCGTAGAAACAATGGGCCTTCTACGGTCCGTAGAAACAATGGGCCTTCTACAGGCCGTAGAAACAATGGGCCTTATACGGGCTGTATGATCGATTGGCCAAACATGGGCCAAAAACAGACCGCATTATGGCCGTAAATGGGCTAGAGTTGGAGTCGTCCATTCATGGGCCGACCATAATGGTCCGTCATTAATAGGCTGTATTTGATGATGCTATGAAAGCAACCCAATGTATTAACGGGCCACAAACGGGCCGACTGTAACCACGGGCTGAATTTGGCCCACAAGCAGAAAATGGCAGTAATGGGACGTAAGTAACCGAATGCTGGAAATGAGCCCAAGAATAAATGGGCCCTGAGAAGGCCGAAAGATAACATGGGATACAAACGGCACAATGGATTAATGGGCCGTTAATGGGTATAAAGGGATACACTGTTCATTACGGGACATTTTCACCACGGGCCGTTAATGTGCCAAGAGTTACAAAGGGCTTCATATGGGCCGAAAGACATCATGCGCCATACATGGGCCGGAACTTAAAATGGGCTGGAATCATATTGGACGGCCCAGATGATGCTACTAGGCCTAATTCGGATAGGTCGTAATGGGCCCTGGGTTAGCAGGCTATAAATGGGGTATATGCGAACAGACCGTTAACATGCTTTCTGTGGGCCAGCCCGCCACCTTTTGTCCAAGTCAAATGGGCCAGCCTTTTCACAGGAATGGGCCTCTGTTCAGCCATGCCATGTGTCGACGTATCATAGGCGCATTCGGTCCAATGAGTGGATGACATCTATCCCAACGGTGAGCCGACACGTGTTTCCTCCAGCCAATGATGATTTTACACGTGGAAAATCCCCATTGGTCAGGGCTGTTAGCAGGTTATCAGATCCAAAACCAGACCAAATAGCATAACGGCGTTCCGTTATGGTGGATGCCACGTGTCGGTCACCCTTGACGAAAGCACTTCTATGACGCATGATTTACCGTCATGGAAGTGGACACTTCCGTGATGATAATTTGGGTAATGTCATGGAACACTTCTACGATAGCACAGGTACGACTATCTTGATTGTGTCATAAAATCTTCATGGATGTACATGCATGACAAAAAACGCGACCTACTGTGACAAACACGTATCATCACGGAAGTGTATTTTTTTGTAGTGTTGGCGTCCGAATATGAAGATTCCTTTCTCTGTAGTCGACCTTATGTAACCTTAGATCCCTCCGGTGTCTATATAAACCGGAGGGCTAGGTCCGTAGACCTATATTCTCATAATCATAGTCAGAAAAGCTAGAATTTTAGGGTTTAGCCATTACGATCTCGTGGTAGATCAACTCTTGTAATACTCATATTCATCAAGATCAATCAAGCAGGAAGGAGGGTATTACCTCCATAGAGAGGGCCCGAACCTGGGTAAACATTGTGTCCCCTGTTTCCTGTTGCCATCGACCTTAGACGCACAGTACGGGACCACCTACCCAAGATCCGTCGGTTTTGACACCGACATTGGTGCTTCCATTAAGAGTTCCACTATGCCGTCGTCAAAAGGTTTGATGGCTCCTTCGACAATCCACAACGACACTGTCCAAGGGGAAGTCTTCCTCCCCGGACAGATCTTTGTATTCGGCGGCTTCACCCTGCAGGACAACTCACTTGGCCATCTGGAGCAGATCAAAAGCTATGCCCCTGGCCATCAGGTCGGGTTTGGAAGCTTGAACTATGTCGCGGATATCCCGGGAGACTTGATCTTCGACGGATTCGAGACCACGGCAGCCGCTCCCTGCCACCATGGTGAACATGACGTAAATCTGTCATCGGACCATACCCAGGAGATAGTACCTGTAGCTGCTCTGGCCTTAGATCCGGAGCAGATTGCGCCATCCGAGGACGGGAAGCTCAACCCCGCCACGTAAGCCGCAGACTCAGCGGCGTTGGAGCCGCACACAGACCTAACTTCATGTAACGTCTGTGTCACTAGAACCATGGACTCGTCTCCACCTACAGGTTCCAAACCTTGCGCGTCCATGTACATCAAGCTTGATCGCTGATCGATCGTCGAATTCAGCGCCGCGGACATCTTCCGGCACTCGCCTTTGGGCGACGTCCTAAACTCACTAAAAAATCTATCGTTGGCGGGGGACTCTTAGCCAAATTATATCCGGTTCGAACTGGAGGCTGATGACAGAGAATTTCGTTTCCCACCCACCGCCCACTTCATAGCCACTGTCGAGGACCTAACCGACATGCTCGATTACGTCTCCGAAGAGATCGACGGTATAGACGACGATGCAGGAGAAGAGGAGGCCCAAAACCCGCCGGTCACCGGACGATGGACGACCACCTCCTTATATGACGTATATATGGTGGATGCACCAAAAGATAATAGCGGCGATGACAAGGAGAATCTAGTCGAGAATGAGCCTCCTAAGACACAACCAAAGCGTCGGCGTCAGCGGCGCCGCTCTAAATCACGCCAGCAAAAACAACAACACCGGCATGGGAAACGATAACACTCCGGACGATGCCAAAGATAGAGAAGGTCCCGATGAACGAACTGTTGAATGATACGTCTCCAACGTATCTATAATTTTTGATTGCTCCATGCTATATTATCTACTGTTTTGAATGTTTATGGGCTTTATTATACACTTTTATATCATTTTTGGGACTAACCTATTAACCCAGAGCCCAGTGCTAGTTTCTGTTTTTACCTTGTTCTAGGGTTTCGAAGAAAAGGAAAATCAAACACAGTCCAATTGACATGAAACTTCACGGAACTCATTTTTGGAAGGAAAGAAGCCCAGAAGACTTGGAGTGCATGTCGGGGGACCTGCAAGGAGGCCACAAGGTAGGGGGCGCGCCCACCCCCTGGGCGCGCCCTCCACCCTCGTGGGCCCCTCGTGGCCCCCCTGACATACTTCTTCCGCCTATATATCTCCATATACCCTACAAACACCCGTGAGCATGATAGATCGGGAGTTCCGCCGCCAGAAGCCTCCGTAGCCACCGAAAGCCAATCTAGACCTATTCTGGCACCCTGCTGGAGGGGGAATCCTTCTTCGGTGGTCATCTTCATCATCCCGGTGCTCTCCATGACGAGGAGGGAGTAGTTCTCCCTCGGGGCTGAGGGTATGTACTAGTAGCTATGTGTTTGATCTCTCTCTCTCTCTCTCTCGTGTTCTTGATTTGGCACAATCTTGATGTATCGCGAGCTTTGCTATTATAGTTGGATCTTATGTTTCTCCTCCCCCTCTTCTCTCTTGTAAAGAATCGAGTTTCCCCTTTGAAGTAATCTTATCGGATTGAGTCTTTAAAGATTTGAGAACACTTGATGTATGTCTTGACGTGGATATCTGTGGTGACAACGGGATATCACGTGATTCACTTGATGTATGTTTTGGTGATCAACTTGCGGGTTCCACCCATGAACCTATGCATAGGGGTTGGCACATGTTTTTGTCGTGATTCTCCGGTAGAAACTTTGGGGCACTCTTTGAGGTCCTATGTGTTGGTTGAATAGATGAATCTGAGATTGTGTGATGCATATCGTATAATCATACCCACGGATACTTGAGGTGACATTGGAGTATCTAGGTGACATTAGGGTTTTGGTTGATTTGTGTCTTAAGGTGTTATTTTAGTACGAACTCTAGGGTTGTTTGTGACACTTATAGGAATAGCCCAACGGATTGATTGGAAAGAATAACTTTGAGGTGGTTTCATACCCTACCATAATCTCTTCGTTCGTTCTCCGCTATTAGTGACTTTGGAATGACTCTTTGTTGCATGTTGAGGGATAGTTATGTGATCCAATTATGTTAGTATTGTTGAGGGAACTTACACTAGCAAAAGTATGAACCCTAGGCCTTATTTCCTATCATTGCAATACCGTTTACGCTCACTTTTACCATTAGTTACCTTGCTGTTTTTATAATTTCAGATTACAAATACTTTTATCTACCATCCATATTGCACTTGTATCACCATCTCTTCGCTGAACTAGTGCACCTATACAATTTACCATTTTATTAGGTGTGTTGGGGACACAAGAGACTCTTTGTTATTTGGTTTCAGGGTTGCTTGAGAGAGACCATCTTCATCCTACGCCTCCTACGGATTGATAAACCTTAGGTCATCCACTTGAGGGAAATTTGCTACTGTCCTACAAACCTCTGCACTTGGAGGCCCAACAACGTCTACCAGAAGAAGGTTGTGTAGCAGACATCATTGAACAGGATGATCGGGAAGATGGGCAAGTTAGCCCTAATGAACATGCCATAAACGAAGACTCGGAGGACAAAAATTATCTTCTACTCTCCGAGGAGGAGGTGAGCCTCGGCAACGATGATCTTATCGTGCATGAGGAACCTCTTGAGCAGGAGCGCTTTAAGTGCCAACTAATAGCCACCGGAAGGAGCCTAGAAAAGAAGCAGCAGCAGCTTCAAGCTGACCAAGATCTGCTCAATGATAGATGGACCGATGTCCTAGCAGCCGAAGAATATGGCCTCAAGCGCCCAGCCAAAAGCTACCCAAAACGCAAATTGCTACCTCAGTTCGACGGCGAGGCATCAGAGCCCGTACCATCATCGCGCAATGTGGCTGACCGACCACCACATGGTCGGGGTAAAGTGGCAACTCAAGTCGAACACCAGCCCGCCCCGCCTCATCGTAAAAGCAGAGATAAAACAGCTCATGGTTATACATATGACCTTCAGCAGGACCTGGACAATAGAGCAGGACATACCAGATCGATCTACAGATCATGAGGACGTGCCCCGACATGTGACAATGGCTATCTATTTGGACATGACAAGCCTAGTCATGCACGACCGAAAGCCGTAGACGGACTCCATCGAAGCTACGTCGCGATGTGGCCCGATATAGAGGCGTCGCGATGTGGCCCGATATAGAGGCGTCGCGCACCCTCTTTGCTTCACCGACGAAGTAATGGAGCATGAATTCCCAGAAGGATTTAAACCTGTGAATATTGAATCATATGATGGAACAACTCACCCCGCGGTGTGGATTGAGGATTTTATTCTCCATATCCATATGGCCCGCACAGATGACCTCCACGCCATCAAATACCTCCCGTTAAACTCAAAGGGCCAGCTCGGCACTGGTTAAATAGTCTGCCTGAAAACTCTATTGGCGGATGGGAGGATTTGGAAGACGCCTTCCGCGACAACTTCCAAGGTACATATGTCCGGCCACCAGATGCCGATGACTTAAGCCATATAGTTCAAAAGCCCGAAGAGTCGGCCAGGAAATTCTAGAGTAGGTTCCTAACCAAAAAGAACCAGATCGTCGACTGTCTGGATGCCGAAGCCCTAGCGGTCTTTAAACACAGCATCCGCGACGAATGGCTCGCCCGCCACCTCGGCCAAGAAAAGCCGAAGTCCATGGCAGCCCTCACGGCACTCATGACCCGCTTTTGTGCGGGTGAGGATAGTTGGTTGGCCCATATAAAAAAATGCAAGCAACGCCGGCACCTCTGAAGCCAAAAATAGCAACGACAAGTCCCGACGCAACAGACACAAGCGTCGAAACAACAATAACAACACCGACGATACGGCGGTCAATGCAGGATTCAGTGACTCTAAGTCCGGTCAGCGGAAGAAGCTGTTCAAAAAGAACAATTCGGGCTCATCCAGCTTGGACCGCATACTCGATCATCCGTGCCAGATCCATGGCACCTCAGACAAACCACCCAATCATACCAACAGAGATTGTTGGGTTTTTAAACAGGCCGGCAAGTTAAATGCCGAAAGGAAGGAAAAGGGATCGCAAGGCGAGGACGGCAACGAGGAGCCCCGGCCACCGAACACAGAGGGACAGAAGAAGTTTCCCCCTCAGGTCAAAACGGTGAAGATGATATACGCTACCCACATCCCCGAGAGGGAGCGCAAGCGCGCTCAGGGACGTCTAAGGGATAGAGCCAGTCACCCCAAAATTCAATCCATGGTCGTCATGCCCGATCATTTTCGATCATCAGGATCATCTGACCAGTATCCGTCATGGCGGTTCAGCCGCACTGGTCCTGGACCCAATAATTTATGGGTTCCACCTGACGCGAGTCCTGATGGATGGTGACAGCAGCCTCAACCTGCTCTATCAGGAAACAGTGCACAAAATGGGCATTAATCCATCACGGGTCAAGCCCACAAAGACTATCTTTAAAGGAGTCATACTAGGTGTAGAGGCCCGCTGTACGGGCTCAATCACACTAAAGGTTGTCTTCGGATCTCCGGACAACTTCCAAAGCGAGGAGTTAATCTTTGATATCGTCCCCTTTCGCAGCGGCTATCACGCACTACTTGGACGAACCGCATTTGCTCGATTCAACGCAGTGCCACACTACGCTTATCTCAAGCTCAAGATGCCCGGACCACGCGGCGTCATAATAGTCAATGGAAACACGAAACGCTCCCTTCGCACCGAGGAGCACACTACTGCCTTAGCAGCAGAAGTACAGAGCGGCCTTTTCAAGCAGAACCTTAATTCGGCGGCTGAGCTCCCAGACACTGTCAAGAGAGTCCGGACTATTTTGCAGCAGGACAGCTCGGCTCATCAAGAGCTCGACTAGCAATTCGGCCTCCATCCTAGTCCCGACCAAGTGGCAGCAATTGTACCGTGCGTACATAACTACGCACTCAAAAAACCATGGGCATGGATGGAGGCATAACTAGCTTGTGATCCACAATACGGCTCGACCGTCTTCGGACACACATACTTTCACTTTTTCTTCTTTCTCCTTTTAAGATTTCTTTTCCACAGGCCTTCCCTGACGGCCTAGCCATGGTCCTTTTCGAAGATAAACACACCAAGACGGCAAGAAGCATGGACGTACGGGGGAATTTTTAGGTGGTTTCTTTAACGATCCCTTTACCTGTTTTCAGGACCCACACGCAGCTCTCCCTTGGTTAAGGCATATTAAGTAGCCTTGTTCTTATTGCACTACTTGTATAAACGTGCTTTAACGCACCAATGAAATTATAATGGAAACAGTTTGCGGCCTAAATTTTACGGCTCTAGCTTACTACCCTTTCTTCTTTTTCTTTTTTTGATAAATTTATCAAATAGCACCGTACACTTTGGGACGTTTCAATTTGCCAGGGGCTTCATAGCACCCCACAACATGGCAACAAAGACCGAACACTTCTTATAGTATAGTTTGGCCCCCCGAGTTTAGCACTATATGCATTGGCTCCGAATCATGTCTTTGGTCAATAGTTGGGTTTCCCGGCTCCTGTGCTTGCTACCTTATGTTTCGCTATATCGGCTATGGTAGTAAAGGGAGAACTACTATGATTGTGCCCTGGTTTACCCGGATGAGCACCTTAGTAGAGAAAGCCAAAAACAGACTGTCATGATGCGGTGAGAGCCGGTCAGCTCTTCAGAGGTATCAAATCTTTAGAGATTTTTTCCGCATTATGCGAGGGATCGGTACTTACCCGATCGGGTGTTTACAGCATCCTAGTTCGGATACTAGGGGCCGCGCCTATATTTTTATTGTCAAACTCCTATAGCTAAGTGAGGATGCTAAAGCCGCATTGTTCGATTGCTGGTTTGTCGCGCTAAACACCTCCTTCAAGGACCAAACAATTGGATCAAGAGTGTTGATTACATCCCGAATGATTACATCCCGAATACCCCAGTACTACCTACGTGGGGGCAGAAGCCGACGACTGGCCAACTCTCAGATTTCACACAACACGGCCGCACAGGAGGTGAATTTTTGTAAGTAACAAACATTATATTACATAATGACTTTGTTTCATCATACAAGGCAGAGACAACATGAATGTATTCATTCGAAAATAATGTCTTGCGCACATTACGTCGCCACAATACAAGACCCCTCCAGGACGTCTTGAAAATACCGCTCGGGTGTGCGGTGCTCCTTGCCCTCTGGCGGTCCCCCGGTCGTAAGCTTGAGGGCGTCCATCTTCGCCCACCACACCTTGACACGGGCGAAGGCCATGCGCGCACCCTCGATGCAGACCGACCGCTTTACGACGTCCAGCTGAGGGAAGGCATCCACCAGCCGCTTCACGCGCCCGAAGTAGCTGCCGGGCATAGCTTCGGCAGGCCATAGCCGGATTATTAAATCCTTCATGGCCAGTTCGCCCACCCTGTGCAGCTCGACCAGCTATTTTAGCTGATCGCTAAAGGGCACTGGATGTTCTGGCGCAAGATATTGGGACCAGAATAGCTTTTCCGTTGAGCTCCCTTCTTCGGCTCGGAAGAACTCCGCAGCGTCAGACACACTGCACGACAGATCTGCAAACGCCCCTGGAGAACTCCGAATCCGGGTTAGTAAGAGGTACTTCTTCTTCACATACTTGCTTTGCATACTAAACACCTTACCCGCCGCGATTTTCTTGGCCTCCTGGATCTCCTAGAGGGCGCCCTGGGCCTCAACCCGGGCCTCTTCCGCGCTTTGGCGGGCCTTAGCGAGTTCGGTCTCTCGAGCCAAAACATCGTGCTCCAAGGATTCACATTTCTTCACTGCATCTTGGAGCTCTTGCTAGACCTCATCAAGCCTGGCCTCGTTCTTCTCACGAGCGGCTTTTTCCTTGGCAGCTTTCTCCTCGGCCTCGGCCAGGGCATGTTTAAGGACCTCGATCACCGTTCCTACACATATCATGGCACTACGGTCAATATGCATCATCTATTCTTTCTGAATATACAGCAAGTCACTACATACCTTGCTTGTCTGCTAGCTGCTTCCTCGCTTGGCCGAGCTCCTCCTCGGCCCGCTCCAGTCTCTGCTTCAGTACGGAGACTTCGGCAGTGTGTGAGGTCGCAGCCAGCAACGACGCCTGCTTATTCATATAAGGCATATTTAGTTAGTTTCCTGCGAAAATAAATTGATCCTCTGTCCGGCTCTTCTTTCCGAACACCGGACAGTGTCTCAGGGGCTACTGTCTATATTAGGACTTTTTATTTTGCGTCGCTTACCTCGAAGCCTGTCAGCAGGTTGTCGCAGGCTTCGATCAGTCCGCTTTTGACGGACTGAACCCTCTCAATCACCGTACCCATAAGGATACGATGTTCATCCACAATGGAAGCACCTCGTAGCGCTTCCAGCAGATTACCCGGTGCCTCTGGTTGGACAAAGGTCACCGGCGGAATAGGCACACCCCATTCTTTCGAAGGAAGTTGTTCGCCGGATTCCGGAGCCGTATAGGTCTCCGGACTTGTACTCGGCTGGGGGCCGAATTGAGCAAGGCCCCCATCCCCAGTCTCCATGGGGGTCTGCTCCCCCATTTGTCCGGCAGCCGATGTTCCGCCCTCTGGCGTCACCCTGGCGGCCTCCTGAACCTCTCCCTGTCCTGGGAAGGTCCTTTGGGACAACACCTCGTTGTCGCCCTTGGCCGTGGGTGAGTGAGCGGCCGGCGATGACTCGCTGGCCATCGCCTTCGAATCCAGTGAACCTCTTGATGAGGATCGCTGGGAGCTGTCATGGGCCGGACTGCAATGGCATAATTCAAACATATTAATATCATGAAGCAAGAGAGGCCGGATGCATGGACGTATCTGAGTTTTTAGTACTTACGACGCGGCCGGAGGCTTGTTTCGGGGGCGTCGCTTTGGGCTGCTGTCGACGTCCCACGCGGAGTTATCCACAAGGGGACCCTTCCCCCTCTTGGGCGGCTCCGCCTCCAGATTTGTGGAGGCTGCCCTCTTCTTCCTCCCCCCATCATGGGGGAGAGGTGCTTTCTTCCTCCTCCTCGTCATCATCTTCGGCGGCGGAGGAGTGAGTCTTGTCTTCGGATGACACGCCCGAAGCTCCCTTGCGGCGGGGGCCACTCCAGACCCCCTTGGCCTTCTTCTCCGGCGCCTTATATGGCGCTGGCACCAGCATCTTCGCCAGGAGTGGGATGACTAGTTCCTCGGGCAGCGGAGCCGAACATTGAATCTGCTCTGCTCTCTCTATCCATACCTGAAAAAAATAAAGTTTAGATATCCTCCTTGAAACAAGCAAGTAGAGGATGTGCCTTGAGACGTGAAAGACTTACCACATTGGCATGATGGGTAATATCGTGCCCACGGTCCGAGTCCATGGCTGGCGGCGTCTCGTTGCCTTTAAAGAGCAACTTCCAGGCATCTTCATGAGTGGTTCCGAAGAGCCTTTCCAAGGGAGTGTGTGTATGTGGAGTAGAGAGACCACTAACGATGTAAACCTAGTATAAGGGAAGGGGGAATGGTGTGGCATGTGTAGTAGTGGGATAGCATGGGTGCGTGCGGGGGAGCAGACTATTTGGAAGAGACGTCGAGTGTGTGTGGGAGAGGGCTGTGAGAGCGAGAGAGAGAGAGAGAGAGAGAGAGAGAGAGAGAGAGAGAGCTAGCGATTGAGAGAGAGAGGAAGAGAGGGGGCGAGAGAGGGGCGTTTGTGTCCATAAATGTCGTATAGATAGGGAGACAATGTTGATGTTGTTTGAAATTAGCCTATGCACGGAGACGCAAGGGAAGAGAGTCATTGTGTGTGTGATAGGGACTTCATGAGAGATATAGAATAGATGGTGTAGAGAACAATGTGCGAGATCGAGAACGGTGATACATTAGGGAACTATGGAAAGAGTCACGACATATATGTATATAGGGAGGAGCTGGGGCGGGTCCGCATGTGGGAGAGATAGAAAGAGGAGAGTGGTACACAAGGAGACAAAGTGTGCTTGTTTGTAGTGGTGGTGGTGTGTGAGGTGAGTGTGCGAGAACCACATAAATAGGGAGATAGACGTTTGGGGGCGACATTTTGTGTGTATGGGAAAGATACACTCTACATAGTGCGTGTGCTTGGGAAAGAGAGATGCCGGGAGACCTAGCTAGAGAGTGGGGGAAGAGATGTGTGCATTCCCAAGAGACAAAGTGATAGAGACCTATATTGGGGTCCGGACTTTAGAAGAGAGAGGGGTGTTAATGTGCTCGTGTGTTGGTGTTTGGGGGAGAGAACGACTTCTCTGTGTGGGGGCGACGAGGGGGGGGTGGCTTCAGATAAAGAGTGAGGTGTCTATATTTGAGGGACTTTAGCGTAATTGAGATATACATGGTCAATAGTGTGTGAACTCATGGTTGATCAATTTGTTTCACAGTTTGTACTATGAGATAACGATACTTTTGAACATGCGTGATATACCTTGATGTACCAGAATTACAAACCTAAGATTGGAATTTTGGAATTCGACTCCATCATTAGCTTTTGTAATTCATTTAAACGGAGGTACATTTTTTAAGCCGGGATTTCGTGATTTCAAATTCATATATCAAACCTAGAGATATACAAATACGGGCATGTTCAAACTTTATAATCATCCACTTTATTCATACACATACACATTTTTGCTTTTGTCATCATATTTAGGATAAACACATTTGGAATTTCATTTGAATTGGACCATATGATGGTATTTTCTTGTAGTAGCTCAATGATCCATATTTGAATTGAATGGGCAATCTAAGTTTCGAGTTGGAGACATTCATTTTCACAACCTGTAGGGCCATACTTCTGGCAGTGAACATGTTACATGTGCTAAATTACATACTAGTGCACATATAGTTAATATGCTTTAGTTTTGTCCTAAGTATTACTGTACTTCCTAGATATCATTGCCTACTATTTTACTTCTTACATGCTATATTTATGATAATGGTGTTGTTCTGATGCCACCTGTTGGTTCCATCAGACTGCTTCATGTTCTCTATGCTTAATTACACATCAACAAACTAGCATGTGGTTCCACTGGTTTTTGTTTGTTTTACCCTACATTTTCTGATGCTAGCTATTACATCATGAGGTCTACTACACAACCTTCTTCTTGTAGACGTTGTTGGGCCTCCAAGTGCAGAGGTTTGTAGGATAGTAGCAAATTTCCCTCAAGTGGATAACCTATGGTTTATCAATCCGTGGGAGGCGTAGGATGAAGATGGTCTCTCTCAAACAACCCTGCAACCAAATAGCAAAGAGTCTCTTGTGTCCCCAACACACCCAATACAATGGTAAATTGTATAGGTGCACTAGTTCGGCGAAGAGATGGTGATACAAGTGCAATATGGATGGTAGATATAGGTTTTTGTAATCTGAAAATATAAAAACAGCAAGGTTACTAATGATAAAAGTGAGCGAAAACGGTATTGCAATGCGTTGAAAGAAGGCCTAGGGTTCATACTTTCACTAGTGCAAGTTCTCTCAACAATAATAACATAATTGGATCATATAACTACCCCTCAACATGCAACAAAGAGTCACTCCAAAGTCACTAATAGCGAAGAACAAATGAAGAGATTATTGTAGGGTACAAAACCACCTCAAAGTTATTCTTTCTGATCGATATATTCAAGAGTTCGTAGTAAAATAACACTAAGCTATTCTTTTCGTTCAATCTATCCTAGAGTTCGTACTAGAATAACACCTTAAGACACAAAACAACCAAAACCCTAATGTCACCTAGATACTCCAACGTCACCTCAAGTATCCGTGGGTATGATTATACGATATGCATCACACAATCTTAGATTCATCTATTCAACCAACACAAAGAACTTCAAAGAGTGCCCCAAAATTTCTACCGGAGAGTCAAGACGAAAACGTATGCCAACCCCTATGCATAAGTTCATGAGGTCATGGAACTCGCAAGTTGATCACCAAAACATACATCTAGTGGATCACGTGATATCCCATTGTCACCACAGATAAGCACATGCAAGGCATACATGAAGTGTTTTCAAATCCTTAAAGACTCAATCCGATATGATAACTTCAAAGGGAAAACTCAATCCATCACATGAGAGTAGATGGGGAGAAACATCATAAGATCCAACTATAATAGCAAAGCTCGCGGTACATCAAGATCGTGCCGAATCAAGAACACGAGAGAGAGAGAGAGAGATCAAACACATAGCTACTTGTACATACCCTCAGCCCCGAGGGTGAACTACTCCCTCCTCATCATGGAGAGCTCCGGGATGATGAAGATGGCCACCGGAGAGGGATTCCCCCCTCCGGCAGGGTGCAGGAATGTTTCTAGATTGGTTTTCGGTGGCTATAGAGGCTTGCGGTGGCAGAACTCCCAATCTAGGTTTATTTCTGGGGGTTTCTGTATTTGTAGGAATTTTTGGCGTTGGTCTCACGTCAGGGGGGGTCTCCGGATCGTCCACGAGATAGGGTCCCACGCCCAGGGGGTAGGGCGCGCCCCCACCCTCGTGGACAGCCCGGGACTCTTCTGGCCCTACTCTTTTACTCCGGGGGCTTCTTTTGGTCCATAAAAAATCATCAAAAATTGGCACGTCAATTGGACTCCGTTTGGTATTCCTTTTCTGCGATACTCGAAAACAAGGGAAAAAATAGAAACTGGCACTGGGCTCTAGGTTAATAATTTAGTCCAAAAAATCATATAAAATAGCAGATAAATGCATATAAAACATCCTAGATGGATAATATAATAGCATGGAACAATAAAAAATTATAGATACGTTGGAGACGTATCAAGCATCCCCAAGCTTAATTCATGCTCGTCCTCGAGTAGGTAAATGATAAAAACAGAATTTTTGATGTGGAATGCTACCTAACATAATTTCAATGTAATTTTCTTTATTGTGGCATGAATGTTCAGATCTGAAAGATTCAAGACAAAATTTTAATATTGACATAAAAATAATAATACTTCAAGCATACTAACAAAGTAATCATGTCTTCTCAAAATAACATGGCCAAAGAAAGCTTACCCTACAAAATCATATAGTCTGGCTATGCTCTATCTTCATCACATAAAATATTTAAATCATGCACAACCCTGATGACAAGCCAAGCAATTGTTTCATACTTTTGATGTTCTCAAACTTTTTCAATCTTCACGCAATACATGAGCGTGAGCCATGGACATAGCACTATAGGTGGAATAGAATGGTGGTTGTGGAGAAGACAAAAAGGAGAAGATAGTCTCACATCAACGGGCTATGGAGATTCCCATCAATAGATATCAATGTGAGTGAGCAGGGATTGCCATGCAACGGATGCACTAGATCTATAAGTGTATGAAAGCTCAAAAATAAACTAAGTGGGTGTGCATCCAACTCGCTTGCTCACGAAGACCTAGGGCATTTTGAGGAAGCCCATCATTGTAATATACAACTCAAGTTCTATAATGAAAGATTCCCACTAGTATATGAAAGTGACAACATAGGAGACTCTCTATCATGAAGATCATGGTGCTACTTTGAAGCACAAGTGTGGTAAAAGGATAGTAGCATTGTGATACGTCTCCAACGTATCTATAATTTTTGATTGCTCCATGCTATATTATCTACTGTTTTGAATGTTTATGGGCTTTATTATACACTTTTATATCATTTTTGGGAATAACCTATTAACCCAGAGCCAAGTGCCAGTTTCTGTTTTTACCCTGTTTTAGGGTTTCGAAGAAAAGGAAAATCAAACGGAGTCCAATTGACCTGAAACTTCACGGAACTCATTTTTGGAAGGAAAGAAGCCTAGAAGACTTGGAGTGCATGTCGGGGGATCTGCGAGGAGGTCACGAGGCAGGGGGCGCGCCCACCCCCCCTGGGCGCGCCCTCCACCCTCGTGAGCCCCTCGTGTCCCCCCTGACGTACTTCTTCCGCCTATATATCTCCATATACCCTAAAAACATCCGTGAGCACAATAGATCCAGAGTTCCGCCGCCAGAAGCCTCCGTAGCCACCGAAAGCCAATCTAGACCCGTTCTAGCACCCTGCCGGAGGGGGCAATCCTTCTCCAGTGTCCATCTTCATCATCCCGGTGCTCTCCATGACGAGGAGGGAGTAGTTCTCCCTCGGGGCTGAGGGCATGTACGAGTAGCTATGTGTTTGATCTCTCTCTCTCGTGTTCTTGAGATGATACAATGTTGATGTATCGCGAGCTTTGCTATTATAGTTGGATCTTATGTTTCTCCTCCCCCTCTTCTCTCTTGTAATGAATTGAGTTTCCCCTTTGAAGTAATCTTATCGGATTGAGTCCTTAAATATTTGAGAACACTTGATGTATGTCTTGCCGTGCGTATCTGTGGTGAAAATAGGATACCACGTGATTCACTTGATGTATGTTTTGGTGATCAACTTGCGGGTTCCGCCCATGAACCTATGCATAGGGGTTGGCACACGTTTTCATCGTGATTCTCCGGTAGAAACTTTGGGGCACTCTTTGAGGTCCTATGTGTTGGTTGAATAGATGAATCTGAGATTGTGTGATGCATATCGTATAATCATGCCCACGGATACTTGAGGTGACATTCGAGTATCTAGGTGACATTAGGGTTTTGATTGATTTGTGTCTTAAGGTGTTATTCTAGTATGAACTCTAGGGCTGTTTGTGACACTTATAGGAATAGCCCAACGGATTGATTGGAAAGAATAACTTTGAGGTGGTTTCGTACCCTACCATAATCTCTTCATTCGTTCTCCGCTATTAGTGACTTTGGAGTGACTCTTTGTTGCATGTTGAGGGATAGTTATGTGATCCAATTATGTTAGTATTGTTGAGGGAACTTACACTAGCGAAAGTATGAATCCTAGGCCTTATTTCAACGCATTGCAATACCGTTTACGCTCACTTTTACCACTAGTTACCTTGCTGTTTTTATAATTTCAGATTACAAATACCTTTATCTACCATCCATATTGCACTTGTATCACCATCTCTTCGCCGAACTAGTGCACCTATACAATTTACCATTGTATTGGGTGTATTGGGGACACAAGAGACTCTTTGTTATTTGGTTGCAGGGCTGCTTGAGAGAGACCATCTTCATCCTACGCCTCCTATAGTTGATAAACCTTAGGTCATCCACTTGATTGAAATTTGCTACTGTCCTACAAACATCTGCACTTGGAGGCCCAACAACGTCTACAAGAAGAAGTTTGTGTAGTAGACATCACATTGCCCCTTCTCTCTTTTTCTCACATTTTTTTGTTTTTTAGGGCCTTCTCCTTTTCTTATGGCCTCTTTTTTCTCTTTTTTCTGTCCGGAGTCTCACCCCGACTTGTGGGGGAATTATAGTCTCCATCATCCTTTCCTCACATGGGACAATGCTCTAATAATGATGACCATCACACTTTTATTTACTTACAAATCAAGAATTATAACTCGATACTTAGAACAAAATACGACTCTATATGAATGTCTCCGGCAGTGTACCGGGATGTGCAATGACTCATGAGTGACATGTATGAAAGAATTATGAAAGGTGGCTTTGCCACAAATACGATGTCGACTACATGATCATGCAAAGCAATATGACAAAGATGGAGCGTGTCATAATAAACGGAATGGTGGAAAGTTGCATGGCAATATATCTCGGAATGGCTATGGAAATGCCATAATAGGTAGGTATGGTGGCTGTTTTGAGGAAGGTATATGGTGGGTTTATGGTACCGGCGAAAGTTGCATGGTACTAGAGAGGCTAGCAATGATGGAAGGATGAGAGTGCGTATAATCCATGGACTCAACATTAGTCATAAATAACTCACATACTTATTGCAAAAATCTATTAGTTATCAAAACAAAGTACTACGCGCATGCTCCTAGGGGGATAGATTGGTAGGAAAAGACCATCGCTCATCCCCTACCGCCACTCATAAGGAAGACAATCAATAAATAAATCATGCTCCGACTTCATCACATAACGGTTCACCATAAGTGCATGCTACGGGAATCACAAACTTTAGAATAAGTATTTCTCAAATTCACAACTACTCAACTAGCATGACTCTAATATCACCATCTCCATATCTCAAAACAATCATCAAGTATCAAACTTCTCATAGTATTCAATGCACTTTTTATGATAGTTTTATTATACCGATCTTGGATGCCTATCATATTATGACTAAATTCATAACCAAATAAAATTACCATGTTGTTCTAAAGGACTCTCAAAATAATATAAGTGAAGCATGAGAGATCAATAATTTCTATAAAATAAAACCACCACCGTGCTCTAAAAGATATAAGTGAAGCACTAGAGCAAAATTATCTAGCTCAAAAGATATAAGTGAAGCACATAGAGTATTCTAATAAATTTCGATTCATGTGTGTCTCTCCAAAAATGTGTGTACAGAAAGAATTATTGTGGTAAACTAAAAAGCAAAGACTCAAATCATACAAGACGCTCCAAACAAAACACATATCATGTGATGAATGAAAATATAGCCTCAAGTAAAGTTACCGATAGAAGAAGACGAAAGAGGGGATGCCCTCCGGGGCATCCCCAAGCTTAGGATTTTGGTTGTCCTTGAATATTAACTTCGGTTGCCTTGGGCATCCCCAAGTTAGGCTCCTTCCACTCCTTATTCCATAGTCCATCGAATCTTTACCCAAACCTTGAAAACTTCATAACACAAAACTTAACAGAAAACTCGTAAGCTCCATTAGTATAAGAAAACAAACCACCACTTAAGGTACTGTAATGAACTCATTCTAAATTCATATTGGTGTAATATATACTGTATTCCAACTTGTCTATGGTTCATACCCTCCGATACTACTCATAGATTCATCAAAATAAGCAAACAACACATAGAAAAGAGAATCTGTCAGAAATAGAACAGTATGTAGTAATCTGTATCAAACGTATACTTATGGAACTAATAAAATTCTGAAATAAATTGTTGGACCTGAGGAATTTGTCTATTAATCATCTTCAAAAAGAATCAACCTAATCGCACTCCCCAGTAAAAAATGGCAGCTAATCTCGTGAGCGCTAAAGTTACTGTTTTTTGCAGAAAGATCATAAAGACTTCAACCAAGTCTTCCCAAAGGTTCTACTTAGCACAAACACTAATTAAAACATAAAACGACATCTAAACAGAGTCTAGATGAATCATTTATTACTAAACAGGAGCAAAAAGCAAAGAACAAAAATAAAATTGGGTTGCCTCCCAACAAGCGCTATCATTTAACGCCCCTAGCTAGGCATGATGATTTCAATGATGCTCACATAAAAGATAAGAATTGAAACATAACGGGAGCATCATGAAGCATATGACAAGCACATTTAAGTCTGACCCACTTCCTGTGCATAGGGATTTTGCGAGCAAACAACTTGTGGGAACAAGAATCAACTTGCATAGGAAGGTAAAACAAGGATAACTTCAAAATTTTCAACACACAGAGAGAAAAACTGATATTATTGCAACTCCTACAAGCATATATTGCTCCCTCAAAATAATTTTCAGTAGCATCATGAATGAATTCAATAATATAACCATCACATAAAGCATTCTTTTCATGCTCTACAAGCATAGAAATTTTACTACTCTCCACATAAGCAAAATTCTTCTCGTTCGGAATAGTGGGAGTATCAAAAGAAACTCGAATACTATAAATTGTTTCCACATTAAAAGAGTAATGTTCAGAAAAAGGGTAATCATAATCATGACAAGTTTTATAAATATAATCATCACTACTTTTTATAGCATAAGTGTCATCACAATAATCATCATAAATAGGAGGCATGCTATCATCATAATAAATTTGCTCATCAAAACTTGGGAGACTAAAAATATCATATTCATTAAACATAGCATCCCCAAGCTTGGCACAAACATTAACTGAAGCAAATAAATTCTTGAACATGTCATTCTCATCAAACTTAGCATCCCTAAGCTTCGGCCTTTTAGTATCATTATCATAATCACTCTCATCATTAATAGTATGGATAGCACCAATAGCAACATCATTTGGGAGGGATACATTTTTACCTTTGCTTCTCCGTATTTTCTTTTTCTTCTTCACATCATGTGTGGGTTTAATCCTCTTTTTGAAGCTCCTTATTAATGAGATTGGTTGAATAGGATGCTCCTCCTCGTTACCTGATTCATCATAAGAAATAATAGGAGAATATTGGGAAGTCTCTTCCCTTTCATTAGTATTCTCTTCATCTTCTATTTGTTTTCTTGTCTTTATGTAATTGGCAATATAAGTATTTTCAATGCAATTCACCGCACAATACATAAAAAATTCTTCTAGACCAAAATCAAGAAATCTATCAAGATTAAATTTTGGAATACCCTCAGTTATACGTTTCATTTCTTCATACCCCAAAAGAAGACTAAGCTATTTATGATGCTCAAGGGTAATCAAGTTATCACAATTTTTGGACACAGTTTGATCATGAAACAAATATCATTGGACATTTAAATGACCATGTTCATTGCAAAGTTCACAAGGATGGTGATAAATATTGAATCCTTCAGCACAATCATCTAGCCTTTCTTGCAACCATTTAGTTTCTAAATACTTATGCCTCTTGCAAAATCTATCTTCCCTATTTGGTGTGTACTTGAAAACTCTATGCACTCCATAAAAATTAACATGCTTATAAGAGACATTTTCATCATGACTAGTGCAATCATCATTAGTACCATGGATATTCAAGGAATTCATACTAACAACATTGCAATCATGCTCATCATTCACATATTTTATGCCAAGCATTCTATATAATTCTTCTTCTAATACTCGAGCACAATTTTCCTTCCCATCATTTTCACGAAAGACATTAAAAAGATGAAGCATATGAGGCAACCTTAATTCCATATTTTTATAATTTTGTTTTATAAACTAAACTAGTGATAAAACAAGAAACTAAAAGATTCGATTGCAAGATCTAAAGATATACCTTCAAGCGCTAACCTCCCCGGCAACGGCGCCAAAAAAGAGCTTGATGTCTACTACACAACCTTCTTCTTGTAGATGTTGTTGGGCCTCCAAGTGCAGAGGTTTGTAGGACAGTAGCAAATTTCCCTCAAGTGGATGACCTAAGGTTTATCAATCCGTGGGAGGCGTAGGATGAAGATGGTCTCTCTCAAACAACCCTGCAACCAAATAGCAAAGAGTCTCTTGTGTCCCCAACACACCCAATACAATGGTAAATTGTATAGGTGCACTAGTTCGGCGAAGAGATGGTGATACAAGTGCAATATAGATGGTAGATATAGGTTTTTGTAATCTGAAAATATAAAAACAGCAAGGTTACTAATGATAAAAGTGAGCGAAAACGGTATTGCAATGCGCTGAAACAAGGCCTAGGGTTCATACTTTCACTAGTGCAAGTTCTCTCAACAATAATAACATAATTGGATCATATAAATATCCCTCAACATGCAACAAAGTGTCACTCCGAAGTCACTAATAGCGGAGAACAAATGAAGAGATTATTGTACGGTACGAAACCACCTCAAAGTTATTCTTTCTGATCGATCTATTCAAGAGTCCGTAGTAAAATAACACGAAGCTATTCTCTCCGTTCAATCTATCCTAGAGTTCGTAATAGAATAACACCTTAAGACACAAATCAACCAAAATCCTAATGTCACCTAGATACTCCAATGTCACCTCAAGTATCCGTGGGTATGATTATACGATATGGATCACACAATCTCAGATTCATCTATTCAACCAACACAAAGAACTTCAAAGAGTGCCCCAAAATTTCTACCGAAGAGTCAAGACGAAAACGTGTGCCAACCCCTATGCATAATTCATGAGGTCACAGAACTCAGAAGTTGATCACCAAAACATACATCAAGTGGATCACGTGATATCCCAATGTCACCACAGATAAGCACATGCAAGACATACATCAAGTGTTTTCAAATCCTTAAAGACTCAATCTGATAAGATAACTTCAAAGGGAAAACTCAATCCATCACAAGAGAGTAGAGGGGGAGAAACATCATAAGATCCAACTATAATAGCAAAGCTCGCAGTACATCAAGATCGTGTCAAATCAAGAACACGAGAGAGAGAGAGAGAGAGAGAGAGAGATATCAAACACATAGCTACTAGTACATACCCTCTGCCCCGAGGGTGAACTACTCCCTCCTTGTCATGGAGAGCGCCAGGATGATGAAGATGGCCACCGGAGAGGGATTCCCCCCTCTGGCAGGGTGTCAGAACGGGTCTAGATTGGTTTTCGGTGGCTATAGAGGCTTGCGGCGACGGAACTCCCGATCTAGGTTTATTTCTGGGGGGTTTCTATATTTATAGTAATTTTTGGCGTAGGTCTCACATCAGGGGGGTCTCCGGATCGTCCACGAGACAGGGGCCCACGCCTAGGGGGTAGGGCGCGCCCCCCATCCTCGTGGGCAGCCCCGGACTCTTCTGGCCCAACTCTTTTACTCCGGGGCTTCTTTTGGTCCATAAAAATCATCAAAAATTGGCACGTCAATTGGACTCCGTTTGGTATTCCTTTTCTGCGATACTCAAAAACAAGGAAAAACAGAAACTGGCACTGGACTCTAGGTAAATAGGTTAGTCCCAAAAATCATATAAAATAGCATATAAATGCATATAAAACATCCTAGATGGATAATATAATGGCATGGAACAATAAAAAATTATAGATACGTTGGGGACATATCACATCACTGCTTCGAGCCTTTGTTCATTACTTTTTTGTGTGTTCTTGATCTTCCCAAGTTGCATGACTAATTTGATGCTTGTATTAATTATGGAGCTGCCAACCCCATCAAGCAAAATATTTATTATTTTGGGGCTGGCACCTCGAACAAGCATAAAAATAGAGGGAAGCAGATATATTGTCATGTATACACACACCCTTCTTTCATTAGTTTAGATGAACCATTGATGATCAACTCGAACCAGTGCATGCGATTAAAATTAATTTTACCTAGATAGAGGGTGCAGAATAAACTACAACAAGTAGATTTGCAACCACGGGATGCTGACGATATCTTCAAAGAAAATTGCAACAGCAGCGATGCTTCACAGCAACATATGGTAAGCCAGTGTGTTTTAGTACATGTGAAATGTAATGCGTGTGGGCTGCTTTCTTGTCATGTGCCCTCAACTTGTAATCCTACAGAATAACAAATAGTTTAGTTGTCTGCTTTGCTATATTGCTTGATTCGAATACTTGTTTGTTACTTATTACGATATACCTGAGTTGGCCAATATGTCAGCAGTGCCTGTTGTACTATCGTAAAGGAATGCATGCCTAGTTCATTTGAGTCCTTAACTTTTCCTCTGAACTTCATCACAAGACTGTCTTCGTAGTTCATATGAGGCCACACTGTGAAGTGATTTCTCAAATTATTTCAACTGCTTAGATGCCTTGGCAACTTAAATATAGCGGTGGTACACTCCCTTTCAGCTAGGGATGTCAACTAGGTCCCATTTAATCCCGATTAAAGTTCACTAGTTGTATGATAGTTCAAAAGAGTTTTTGTTTTTTGAGAAAAATGAACTAGGGAGCTAGCAAAAACTAACTAGATGGGACTGGTGGATGTCGTTTATTTGCCACTTACATCCCTAGTTTCATCTTACCATTTTAATTTATTTTCGGCTAATGCTGCTTAAAACCATTTAAGTATAGCTGGCCATGCTCGGCAATAATTTGTATGTCGTTTACCATGTAAGCTTACTGCTTGGATCATGCAATAACTATCTCTTACTTATGTCCAGCGGAAACCTTTCAAGATACCGTTCACACTAGGACAAAATGTATAACCCCACAATCTATTTGTGGAAGCAGTGCGCCATCCATGTTACCAGATGGTAGCATTTCAGAGGCAACACCGCCAGAGAGCAGTCGGAGCACAGCTATTATAGTTCTTGAGGCTCTGCTAGAGGCAGAAAGAGATGGTGTGGCTGCTGACGGTGTCCTGGACTAGGGGGTACTCACTACATCGTCTCCCCATTAGGTGGATCGGGCCGAGGACCCCCATGGTGGTTCGTTCATGGGCCACTTCGGGCAGCCCATGCCGCATAAAAGGAGTATTCCACAAGATTTGGCGATCAAGACAAGGACTCCTCTCCACCAATGTATTCGGCTAGGACTCTTGTTATCCTAGGCCTCTGGTGCATTATATAAGCTGGGGCCAGGCTAGTCGATAGATGATTATGATATTGCTCATCATACATCTAGGGTTTAGACCACAACATATGATCTCGAGGTAGATCAACTCTTGTAATCTTTATATTCATCAAGATCAATCAAGCAGGAAGTAGGGTATTACTTCCATTAAGAGGGCCCGAACCTGGGTAAACATCGTGTCCCCTGTCACCTGTTACCATCGACCTTAGACGCACAGTTCGGGACCCCATACCCGAGATCTGCCGGTTTTTACACCGACATTGGTGCTTTCATTGATAGTTCCGTTGTGTGATCGGCAAAGGATCGATGGCTCGTCTGCAGATTAACTGCGACATCGGCATCTTCGTCGCCGTCTTGACTGGTCACCTCGGCTTGACCGAGGACTGCGCCCTGCCTCCGATAGTCATGTTCGGACGAGGGCCTTCATCAACATCAACTCCGATCTCTATCATGATCATGGAGAATTATCCTTGGAGCTCGGGGGCTCAACGTCAACATTGCCCTCGGGCGACCGTGCTGTTTTTCCGGACAGAGAACTTGTATCCGCTTTCACTGCCTCCTTGAGCATTGCTTTGACGATTCCTTTGGAGGAATTGTGTGGAATTAAGTCTACAAGAACCATGCAAAATTTTATCGAGTTCCGATGGAGGAATCTCCGGCAGTCTACGATATACCGGAGCCCTGTCAAATCTGGACAGGAATCCGGACGAGTTTAGGGCGTGGTCTTCAGAGCCTATCTCGGAGGTCCTTTGGAAGATCCAACCGTTCATCTTCTGCGAAATTCCCATATGTACCACCCCTCCAAATTTTAGCTCGATCCGACGGTTCAAACTCCGGGAACCTTCCGATGAGTGGACCACTTTTTTAGATATGTTTTCCGCACGAGAACGAATCTGACCCGAGTTCATCTTTTTTGTGAACGGTATTTCGGACATCTTTTTGAAGGAAGTTTTGTATGGGGTATTGTGTTTTGTTCCCAAACACATCCCGCTAATTTAAAACTTTTCCAATATGATCTTCAACACGCCGGTGTCAAACCAGCCCGACAACGTTTCTCCATGACTACCAACCTGCGCTGGACACGTCGTCGCTTTGTTGAGCCGATCTCAACTTCTTCGGATCATCATCTGGGCAAGCCGAACAAGAGTTCGGCATCACGAAGGATAAATCATCACCAACATCGCCGCCCCACGGATCACACGAAGCGATCACACCGGCATCGTCGCATGTTCGCTTCACCAAGCCGGCATTGGCTGCCTCACAAATTATGACCTGCGTCGACATAGCCGCACTGTTGCTTTTTCAAGCCGATGTCCATCATACCGAACTGCTTCAACACCCCGACTGACACGGCAGTTGCAACGTCTCCTTACCGACCTGCTCTGTCACCTCGGCTAGACCGGGGCTTCACCATATCTTCATCAACATACTCCGGTGACTTCGGCGTCGCTAGCCGACCAACTTCGTCACGTTAGTTGGACCAGGGGCTTTGTCTCGGTGAGCCAACCATTGCCAATATCGCCATACCGTCACTTTATCACCCATCAGGCAATGGGTGTGCGGATCGAGTCTCAATTTTGGGAGTCACCTTTCTTCTGATTGCTATTAATCCTAGTAATCTTTGCTTGTTTGGGTTTATTTTTTCCAAGGAATTATTACTCTGGTTTGTTTCATAATCTGTACACAGGTCTATCAAATGGTTGCCGCATTAACGATGGTCGTGTGGTGGTTCGGTCAGTTTACATACATAGTTCGGCGAACACCGCATCTGGAACTCGGACCGACCTGTGAATTCAGTCTTCGCCATGCCTTACCGCATCACGCCAACGCTCTGCATCGACATTAACTTCGGCGCCAGGCCACATATCTTTAAAATAAATTATTTTGCGTAAATTAATTACACGAGGATTTTTATATATTTATATTATTATTGTTGGACTACACTATTTTTACATGTGTATGTAGTCGACTTCGACTGCGTCACGCGGTTACTCCGGCAAGCCCATGTCATCGTCCCAATCGGCCTAAATTGGCTCGCGTCATCACCTTGTTGGTCGAATTTCCATACGAACATGTGCGGTTGCCTCGGGACTTCGGCATCGCTGAGGGAGCTCTACCTTATCGAGTGTTTGGCACACAAGCCATATTTCTTTTATTACTCACTTTGCATAAATTATTAATTATGCAACAATTTTCTTGTTATTATTACTATTATCCCCGGTTTGCACTATTTTCTGTGCATAGGTGAATGATCTGGATCGGGCAGTGTTGTCACCTCGGCGTACAGACAAAGCACGTCACCTCGGCTGGACTGGGGGCTTCGTCCTCACTTCATTAACCCACGCTGGGTACTTCGGCGTCACACTGCCGGCCTGCATCGGTCGTGCTATGTCGCCACTTTGGAGTGTCGAGCTCTTCGCTTTGCCACCTCGAGACCGGCTTGGGGGCTGGGAGCTCATCCCGCCGTAAGCTCGGACCGCGTCATCAATACTGAACACATTAACCAGCTAAGTCGCTTTCATGCTCAAAAACTTTCAGTTTTAAATTTTGTTTGGTTCAACCAAGCCTTATACTTTTTGGAAAAAAGTTGTTTGTGATAAAATTCCTTGTCAAAACTTTGTTTCTGACACACAAATTCAAATACCACATTTATTTAGGGGCTTACTTTACGAAGTCTTTCCTCTTGCATATGATTATACTTGTATGGCTTCATTCCATGTTCGTGTATTACGCCACAATATGCACCATATTGACTTAAGTGTTTCGCAAGCTAGGTCGCCTGGCTCCTCTGCTTACCCCCATGTTCCTGATTGTTCGGCTAGGCAGTAAAGGGAGCACCTCTGTGATTGTTACTACCGGGTCATCTGAGTTAGTACCTCAGACTGGATGAAGCCGAAAGTTAGCACTCTTATTGTTTTCAGTCATGGTCGGCACACAACGGAACTCATGAGTACAAAAAATCTATTGCACAAGTCTCATAGTAACAATGAGCAACCGAAGAAAGGTATCGGTGGAGGTACTATTCTCTTCGAAGATGCTTCTTACACTTCGTCAGTAATATAGTATAAGTTCCCTGAGCGCGCTTTGTCTGTTACAGCCTTATGGCCTGATTGCCTGGTTATCGGAAACACCGTCGATACTATCAACAGGTGGAGTACATGACACTTTTCGGTCCTTGACCGAAGAGGAAGAAGCCGACGGTCGGTTAAGACGCGTTTAAAGTTCGGGTGAACACAGATATGATATAAGTACATAGGTACATACAATCATTATACATAAAGTTCTTTTACCCAAGTCACTTGGGGACTCTTAAAATTTATATGAGCTGTTTTATAGTAAATGTGTTTTCTTCTTGGTCATTGCAAAGTCTTTTTCTACCGCTCCTTTTTCGACTCGAGTGTATGGTCGGTAGCTGGATAGCCTGTCTTCTCTCTAAAAGCCGCTTGAGTTTAGTTCGCTAAACGGGCCTCGAAGAAGTACTCCGCCTTTGGGATAAGGAGCTCGAAGCCGTAGGCTAGCCCGCTTGGAGTGTTGAGATCGGGTGCGTCATGTTAAAGCACGGCAGAAGCACAATTTTTTCTTTTTTCCAATTTTTGGATTGGCACCGAACACTTGATCTTGTTCGGACGTCAAGTTTTTACTGATGTTTTTTGGTTTTTCCAAGCTTATGACACTTTTAAACTATTTGTGTGTTTTCAGCACAAGTCTTGCAATGCAACGCCGGACAACTTTAGAGATTCGGCAAAAAACATTCTCGGATATTGCTAAATATGCATCGGTTTCGAATTGTGTCTTCGGTTAATAGTTGGGTTGCTCGGCTCCTGCGCTTGCCTCCTACGTTCCGCTTTGTTCAGCTAGGTGTGCAAAGGGAGAACCACTGCGATTGTGCTTCCAGCTCGCATGGTTAAGCACCTCAGTGGAGAAAACCGAAAACTGACTGTCACAATAAGCGTAAACTGGTCAGCGATCCGATGACTGTGTTAAATGACGGGCCGTTCATAACATTGGCCAAAGTGTTTACGGCTTGACTTCGGCTGTCGCCGAACACTAACTGGGGGCTGGTAACTGGCCTCCCAACTTTAAGCTCCTATGACTAAGTGAATGTTATAAAGCCCGCATATCTGATTGCCTTGTTTCCCTAACACAATCGCCTCCGGGCACCGAGACGTCGGCTAAGGGTTGTTTTGTTATTGCGGAAACACCCTGCGTAGCATCTACAAAGGGGCGGAAGTCAACGATGGGCCACTTTCAAATGATAAACGGTCGCAACGGAGTCAAAATAAACATATATCATCAGACTTTGTATTCAATATACAAATTGTTACCTTCCGTAATCATCGTTATAAAGCCATAAATATGCATCAATTTGACGGATGTCGATCCTTAATTCGGCCACCCGTGCCCACATTAAGGCTCTGGGGCTACTAGGCTTTGCGCTCATTATTTATAAATATTAAAGGGGCACATCGATCCCCTGATCTGGTGTTGCCACCCGTCCAGTGGCTTGGGGGCTACCAAATTGCCTATTCAATGCAGAAAATTTGAAGTGCTCAGTGTTCTGCATAACCGAACTATGGACAAGCGTGTCTTCGGACGGCAATAAGTACCATATGGAACTTATCCGGCATCAAGCTGATATATCACAGCAACTTCTCACGACCCTCTCTCAGGGGGCCGTTCGCTGGTCACTATTATCTCTAATATATTACACTGCGTTTCTATTCCTACATATGCTGTCGAGCTAGGAGTTGATCCTCAGACCGATTTCGCGCATCGAACTGAGTCTCAGGGGCTACTAGGATCAACGGTTTCATGTTATCCTTCACGTGCATCTTGGGTTTTAGACCGATACACACCTTGAGGGCTACTGGCTATATATCTCGGCAGAGAATAAATTGCACCAATCAAAAATATTGGCAAAAAATCGGCTCGCAGTCGGGGTGGTGCACCACCTCGGAAGCAGTCCGGCATAAAGCTCGGGCGCCAGTGGCTACCTCCATAGAGGGCATTTCCGGCATTAAGCTCGGCTAAACTCCTTCAACTCTTTTGAACCAAGGTGATCTATGACACCTCGGATATAGTCCGGCGTTGGAGCTCGAATACAGTCCGGCGTTGGAGTTTGGACATAGTCTGTTGGAGCTCGGATATCGTCCAGCGATAAACTTCGGATATAGTCCGGCGTTGGAGCTTGGACAAAGTCCAATGTTGGAGCTCGGATGCAGTCCAGTGTTGGAGATCGGACGCAAGAAGACGCCGCCACACAGGAACAACTTCGAACACGAGGTGTGGCATGAAGAATAACAAGGCATTGATAAAGACCGAAAACTTAAAGGGGCTCCTCGGATACCCGACGTCTAAACTCTTCGGATTTACTTCGGCGATCCTCAAGATCGAAGATGAGAAGATTTGTTGAACCGGTTTTCAAGACCGACGACCGAAGATGAAGAATAGTTCGGAAGAATCAAGAAGCGTCCCCAACTTGAAGACCAGTTCAGGGGGCTACTGACGGTGTCCTGGACTAGGGGGTACTCACCACATCATCTCTCGATTAGGTGGATCAGGCCGAGGATCCCCATGGCGGTTCGTTCATGGGCCACTTCGGGTAGCCCATGCCGCATACAAGGAGTATTCCACAAGATTTGGCGATCAAGACAATGACTCCTCTCCACCAACATATTCGGCTAGGACTCTTGTTATCCTAGGCCTCTGGTACATTATATAAGCCGGAGCCAGGCTAGTCGATAGATGATTATGATATTGCTCATCATACCTCTAGGGTTTAGACCACAACATATGATCTCGAGGTAGATCAACTCTTGTAATCTTTATATTCATCAAGATCAATCAGGCAGGAAGTAGGGTATTACCTCCATTAAGAGGGCCCGAACCTGGGTAAACATCGTGTCCCTTGTCTCTTGTTACCATCGACCTTAGACGCATAGTTGGGGACCCCCTACTCGAGATCTGCCAGTTTTGACACTGACAGCTGCCATGAATGAGGTAATCTCGATCTTGAAGCTGGAAATTATGCAATCAGCCGCACGCATTATGCAAGCAACCAAAGAATTGGAGGAAGTAAGAATGTTGCATTTGAAGACGGAGGAGGTCCTGCTGGTTCTGCTATCTGAAGCCCAGGGTAATCCCAGTTCTTCTTTAGATAGCAGTTGAAATTGTCATTAGATTATTGTACTTGGATGTTGTGTCATGTCTCTGAATGGATTATGTTGTAAGACCCCCTATGTTGTCCATGTGTTGTAATGATCCGAATTTTTTAGGCGAGGTAATCCTCAGTACTTGTATGATTGACATAAGGTGAACTATTTTTCGTGTGAGCATATTGTATTGGATAAAATAACTGTTTGACTCAAAGTGTATCCAACCTACTGAATTCGAAGATCACGGCATTTCTAAATCATAATCATATATAAAGGTGGAATAAATCTTTGTTGTGGTTTTGAAGAAATAAATAACAAAACGTAGAATTATCTGTGGATATTCGTAATCGAATAAAAATAGATTTGGATTTAGTTGCCAGGGCCCAGGGCAAACGTGAATGCTAATTCTCCCAAGTTTTGAACGAAGCGGCTAAACACCCACTATCATTTGTGGGCTGCCTGAAGCAAGTGTTTGCGAGATGGAAATTACTGTCTACACCTGACACTTGACATCCTTATCGACCGGATTTACACTGACGTCGATAAGGGTAGACTAGTAACTTCAATCAGACGTGACACGACGGCCTTTGAGCCCATTCAGACACGGTGGGCGCCAAACGTGGGCGGCAAAACACATTTGATTCAAGCTTGTCTGAAAGACATGTGTCTCTCCCTCCATTTCCCCATTCATCCATGGTGGGTGGCAAAACAAACTCTCCTCGTCCGAAACCGATGTAGGCTAATATTTTAAATAGGGGCGGATGTGTAACTTCCCTCAGACGTGACACAACCGCCCTACCTGTCAGCCCCGTTCATACACCGTGGGAGCCAACCGCGGGCGGCAAAACAACCTCTCCTCGCCCAAAATAGTTACCGGCAAATATTTGGGAGATGCGAGATTACCATCCTATCCCCAACCGACGTGATGTCCAAAATTTTAAAAGGGGGATAAGTTCATAACTTTCCCACATTTCAGACAAGCGCGTCCCAAAGTTTGAGATCCCCCCTCCCCCTCCATTTCCCCATTCATACACCGTTGGCGCCACGACAACCTCCCCACTGCGGCCAGCATCCTCCGTCCGCCACCCCATCCTCCACCTTGCCGAAGCCGCTACCCCTACCCCATCGTCCACTGCAAGAGATGGACGTCTCTCATCCACGGCGCCGGACCAGGATCCTTTCATCGCGTCATCTCACTTCATCGGCGCTGTCGTCCACCTTGTCGCTGCTGCTCCTACGACCGCCTCTTCCACGGTAACAGGATTTATCCCCCGACCCAGCTGTCTGCCATCTAAAGTCTTCTTCCCCGCCGCCGACAGCCATCGCACCCGCAGCACCCTCAACATATCATCAGGGGCCTACACGGCATCGCAAGAGAGGTGGTACTCTTCCATATGTGCTTAAGTTATTGATCTCACCCGGAAAATAGATCTTAAATTGTTTACTGTACTTTTCTTGTCCGTACCAAATCGTAGTGGCTAGTTGAATGCAAACATTGGTTGCGAAGTAGCTTTGCCCGGTTTGCACCTTCAGATCCGCCATGTCGCGGTCACTATACTCGTAAAGCTTATGGTTTCCCCCTTTATATTCACTACCATCATCGTAGGTGCTTCACTACTTTGTGTCGTGCTAGCACTGCTCCTCAAGACCTCAACCCATCAAGCGAAACAACATGCCACTCATAATTCCAAAGCTTACGTGTTGAAATGTGAATCTGATATGATGCTCATATTACTAAAATAGAGAACGTTTAATTGGTCACCTAATGTTCCTATATTCGTTTCGAAAAGCATGTGCGCCACCCACTGGTCTAGCTAGTTCCACTTTCCTGATTTTACTCTTGATGCTTAGGGTTTTCCCGTTTTATCTACTCTACTATGATATGCGTAGGCGCTTTCTGTCGTACTAGCATTACTCCACCCTTCAAGCTAAACAACACAACACTCAAAATTCCAAAGCTTAGTTGTTCAAATATGATTGTGATATGATACTGATATTAGTTAACAGACACATTTATTTGGTTAGCTAAAGGTCCCACTTGAGTTTCCAAATGCATGTCGCGACATATAGAGAGACAACAGAATTGCATTTCTTTGTCACTTATTGACTGTACTTTCTTGTCCATACCAAATCTTAGTTGTTATTTCAAAGCAAACATCAGTAGCTAACTACCCTTTGCGCGGTTTGCAGCTTCAAATCTGCCATCCCACTGCCACGGTCACCACTATACTCATCATGCTTACGGTTTCCCCATTTTATGATGACCACGACCAGCTTATGTGGTTCGTGTCGTAATAGCACTGCTCCACCCATCGAGCTAAACAAGCTTAGTTGTACAAATTCAAATATGATATTATGCTAATATTAGTAAAAATGAGAGATGTTTAATTGGTCAGCTAAATGTTCCTACTTTAGTTTCAAAATGCATGTGAGCCACATATGGAGAGACCGGAAGGAATAGTATTTCTCTATGCGCTCTGGTTCATCATGGGTGGCCAGCCGACATTGTATAGAAAGACTTGCAATATCTTCAATCCGCTTGCTCTTCTGCTCTTCTTTAAGATGATCCTCTTCTCTTGCAGTCGACTGGTCAGGTCGAGTTATTCTCCCTTGGTATATTTTGAATCTGTCAGGTCAGGTCGACTCGTTCTTCTTTACTATATGTTGAAGCTGTCATCTGCGAAGTATCATCACTTCTGGAGCTCTCATATTTTGAGTAGTAGGCCACATTATATTAAGGCACACACCAAATTACAGCATGCATGGCACCTCTTAGAAGAATTGCAGAGATAGCACAAAGAGGATTACAGGGAGGAAGTATTGGATTAGAATCACTTCTGCATTACAAACATAATCTCACTTGTTTTTATGTTTTCATGCATGTCATGTATTGAACATTATAAAAATGAATATGAGAATGGGTGCACGAGAGGAATACTGTGGAACAATCCACTGGCTAACAAACTTGTCATGTTGGAGGATGGCCTATCTTATTCACCCATCAAGGTGCATGCTCTAACTTGGCAAGGTTGTATTGGTCGCACATATTTTGCATCTGACCTCTTGCATTACTTCTACTTTGTTACACCATCTTCTTAGTTTAAGAATCATATATGAGTATATGCCATACCTATCCATTTTCTGTACCTATTCCATGTGTCGTCATACTATGTTTTTCCAGTCAAATATTGTTCTTTCGTAATAGATGTCCAAAAGGAAGAGGGTGAGTGCAGATCCTCAAGGAGTACAAACTAGGTATTTGGAAAAGGTAGTGATACCTGTTAAATCAGATAGATCAGCAACCACAAAAAACACAGGCCCAACTGTACCAGACTTTACCCCTACTCCAGTGGCCAAACCCCTATTAGAATTGCTGAGAGCCCAACGTCAGGTACTGTCTATGATATCAATTCAAAATTTGAACTCCTAAATTTCTGCATGTGCCTTACCTTCTCTCTTGTATGAAAACTAATTTCAGATGAATCTCCTTGCTCAAAGGATCATAGGATCTCACGACAATACTGGGCTCTGCATTGCTCTTGTCAGTACCTCTTGCCCTTTGTCAGCATACTTACACTCATTGATGTTTGACTATGTAGAATCACTGTAAATGTTCGCTTCTTTATCCTCCCTTTGCTTGAAATTATAAGATCTATATTTACTCTTAGATAAATATAGAATTAACACAATGGTTATGAAATTTTGGATTGCTCATGTAAGTACATGTTGTCATGTACTCCCTCTGTATCGAATTAATTGTTGATCAATTGGATGTATTTAGAACTTAATAGTGCTAGATACATCCATTTGAGCGACAAGTAATAATGGACGGTGGTGGTATTACTGTACATGCATCGCGAGATAGTTGATTGTCTAGCATTACTTTGCATCTTATCTGCCCTGCCCTCCACTTTCTCCGAATTATCATATCTACATTTACTCTTACCAAAATGTTGAATAAAGCCAATGCCACTGCACACGTTGATGTCTGCATTCCTCTTGTTAGTATCTTTTGCCTTGTAACGATGTACTTAATTAATTGCTATTTGATTATGTATCATCAGTCTGCACTAGGGCTTCATTATCCTCTATTTCTTCCAATATTATTTGATCTATATTTACTCTTTGCAAAATATAGAATAATGATAACGCTTATAAAGAATTTTCTTTGGGGAATTTATTGAATTATCCTTCCATCAACATGGAGAAGGGCTTTGTCCAGCCCGTGTTAACATGTAATGTAAGTTCATCCTTCTCAAGCCTTCAAACTTTGTTCTAGTATAGATTTGGATAGGCATCATTTCCTCCACTGTTGTTTACATCTAATTGGATGTTTGCAACAACTACCAGTTTTAAATTGTAGTTGTAAAAACATGTTCCTTATGCATAACAAATCCATTTATTTGCTTATATAATTGTGAAACCTATTACGTGTCTCCTTGGTTCTCTTTCAGAGTCGTATCTCTTATTCCACGTAGAACTTTAGGAAAGATAGTGAGCCAAACCATCTTGAGGACAGCGAGATGACCCCAAGGTCCTATCTTGATGAAGACAGTGAGTTGAAGCTACTCACCAGCAGGTGTGAGACAACCTCTGTGAAGTTGCTGCCTCAATTAGTTCGACTTATTCAGTCTCAACTTAAAGTAGAAAGGCTTACTTCAGCTCAGCTCCGACTTGAAGTCAAAGATGTAATGAAGATGTCAGGGGACTGCCTTGCGCACTATGGTGCCATACAGCTAGGGATGAAGCATCTATCGTTGACACAACTGAGGTCTCATCAACTTGTTCGGCTGCTTGCGGGGCCCGACCTTGCCAGGTCTAGTGCCTTCTGAAGTGCTCTCAGTTTTGTATATTCTTTTGTCGGCGCGTTTATATGCACTGATGGCGACCTTTGATGCCCAGTGTGTGTAATTTGTGGTCATGTTGCGCTTTGTTATCATCGGTAGTGAACTTTGATTCCCAGTGGATATGATATGCCGTAATTTCTTTATTGTATAGTCTAGGTTTATTCTTTGGTCGGTATGCTGTAATTTAGGCCAGAAGGTTTAGTGGATCTCAGTGTTGTCGGTCTTCAGGCCGGCCCGTTACTCATATGGGCCAAAACGTGGGCCTATAATCATCTTGGGCCATTAGCAGGTCTAAACCTATAGTAGTTTCCTGCCTTTAACAGGCCATGGGCTACATATTTACTGTAGTGACATTGGGCCTCCTACGGGCCGTAGAAACAATGGGCCTTCTACGGGCCGTAGAAACAATGGGCCTTCTATGGGCCATAGAAACAATGGGCCTTCTACGGGCCGTATCATCAATGGGCCTTATACGGGTTGTATGATTGATTGGCCAAACATGGGCCAAAAACAGATTGCATTATGGCCGTAAACGGGCTAGAGTTGGAGTCGTCCATTCATGGGCCGACCATAACGGTCCGTCATTAATAGGTTGTATTTGATGACGCTATGAAAACAACCCAATGTATTAACGGGCCACAAACGGGCCGACTGTAACCACGGGCTGAATTTGGCCCACAAGCAGAAAATGGCAGTAATGAGACGTAAGTAACCGAATGCTGGAAATGAGCCCAAGAATAAATGGGCCCTGAGAAGGCCGAAAGATAACATGGGATGCAAACGGCACAATGGATTAATGGGCCGTTAATGGGTATAAAGGGATACACTGTTCATTACGGGCCATTTTCACCACGGGCCGTTAATGTGCCAAGAGTTACATAGGGCTTCATATGGGCTGAAAGACGTCATGGGCCATACATGGGCCGGAACTTAAAATGGGCTGGAATCATATTGGACGGCCCAGATGATGCTACTAGGCCTAATTCGGATAGGTCGTAATGGGCCCTGGGTTAGCGGGCTATAAATGGGGTATATGCGAACATACCGTTAACAGGCTTTATGTGGGCCAGCCCGCCACCTTTTGACCAAGTCAAACGGGCCAGCCTTTTCATAGGAATGGGCCTCTGTTCGGCCATGCCACGTGTTGACGTATCATAGGCGTATTCGGTCCAATGAGTGGATGACATCTATCCCAACGGTGAGCCGACACGTGTTTCCTCCAGCCAATGATGATTTTACACATGGAAAATCCCCATTGGTCGGGGCTGTTAGCAGGTTATCGGATCCAAAACCGGACCCAATAGCATAACGGTGTTCCATTATGGTGGATGCCACGTGTCAGTCACCCTTGACGAAAGCAATTCTATGACGCATGATTTACCGTCATGGAAGTGGACACTTCCGTGATGATAATTTGGGTAATGTCATGGAACACTTCTACGATAGCATAGGTATGACTATCTTGATTGTGTCATAAAATCTTCATGGATGTACATGCATGACAAAAAACGCGACCTACTGTGACAAACACGTATCATCACAGAAGTGTATTTTTTTGTAGTGTTGGCGTCCGAATATGAAGATTCCTTTCTCTGTAATCGACCTTATGTAACCCTAGATCCCTCCGGTGTCTATATAAACCGGAGGGCTAGGTCCGTGGACCTATATTCTCATAATCATAGTCAGACATGCTAGAATTTTAGGGTTTAGCCATTACGATCTCGTGGTAGATCAACTCTTGTAATACTCATATTCATCAAGATCAATCAAGCAGGAAGTAGGGTATTACCTCCATAGAGAGGGCCCGAACCTGGGTAAACATTGTGTCCCCTGTTTCCTGTTGCCATCGACCTTAGACGCACAGTACGGGGCCACCTACCCGAGATCCGTCGGTTTTGACACCGACATTGGTGCTTCCATTGAGAGTTCCACTATGCCGTCATCAAAAGGTTTGATGGATCCTTCGACAATCCACAACGACACTGTCCAAGGGGAAGTCTTCCTCCCCGGACAGATCTTTGTATTCGGCGGTTTCGCACTGCAGGCCAACTCACTTGGCCATCTGGAGCAGATCGAAAGCTATGCCCCTGGCCACCAGGTCGGGTTTGGAAGCTTGAACTATGTCGCGGATATCTGCGGAGACTTGATCTTCGACGGATTCGAGACCACGGCAGCCGCTCCCTGCCACCACGATGAACATGGCGTAAATCTGTCATCGGACCATACCCAGGAGATAGTACCTGTAGCTGCTCTGGCCTTAGATCCGGAGCAGATTGCGCCATCCAAGGACGGGAAGCTCAACCCCGCCACGTAAGCCGCAGACTCAGCGGCGTTGGAGCCGCACACAGACCTAACTTCATGTAACGTCTGTGTCACTAGAACCATGGACTCGTCTCCAGCTACAGGTTCCGAACCTTGCGCGTCCATGTACATCGAGCTTGATCGGTCATCGATCGTCGAACTCAGCTCCGCGGACATCTTCCGGCACTCGCCTTTGGGCGACATCCTAAACTCACTAAAAAATCTATCGCTGGCGGGGGACTCTTTGCCAAATTATATCGGATTCGAACTGGAGGCTGATGACGGAGAATTTCGTTTCCCACCCACCGCCCACTTCATAGCCATTGTCGAGGACCTAACCGACATGCTCGATTACGTCTCCGAAGAGATCGACGGTATAGACGACGATGCAGGAGAAGAGGAGGCCCAAAACCCGCCGGTCACCGGACGATGGACGACCACCTCCTCATATGACGTATATATGGTGGATGCACCAAAAGATAATAGCGGCGATGACAAGGAGAATCTAGTCGAGGATGAGCCTCCTAAGACACAACCAAAGCGTCGGCGTCAGCGGCGCCGCTCTAAATCACGCCAGCAAAAACAACAACACCGGCATGGGAAACGATAACACTCCGGACGATGCCAAAGATAGAGAAGATCCCGACGAACGAACTGTTGAATGATACGTCTCCAACGTATCTATAATTTTTGATTGCTCCATGCTATATTATCTACTATTTTGAATGTTTATGGGCACTTTCATATCATTTTTGGGACTAACCTATTAACCCAGAGCCCAGTGCCAGTTTCTGTTTTTACCTTGTTTTAGGGTTTCGAAGAAAAGGAAAATCAAACAGAGTCCAATTGACCTGAAACTTCACGGAACTCATTTTTGGAAGGAAAGAAGCCCAGAAGACTTTGAGTGCATGTCGGGGGACCTGCGAGGAGGCCACAAGGCAGGGGGCGCGCCCACCCCCCTGGGCGCGCCCTCCACCCTCGTGGGCCCCTCGTGGCCCCCCTGACATACTTCTTCCGCCTATATATCTCCATATACCCTACAAACATCCGTGAGCATGATAGTTCGGGAGTTTCGCCGCCAGAAGCCTCTGTAGCCACCGAAAGCCAATCTAGACCCGTTCCGGCACCCTGCCGGAGGGGGAATCCTTCTCCGGTGGCCATCTTCATCATCCCGGTGCTCTCCATGACGAGGAGGGAGTAGTTCTCCCTCGGGGCTGAGGGTATGTACCAGTAGCTATGTGTTTGATCTCTCTCTCTCTCTCTCGTGTTCTTGATTTGGCACGATCTTGATGTATCGCGAGCTTTGCTATTATAGTTGGATCTTATGTTTCTCCTCCCCCTCTTCTCTATTGTAGTAAATCGAGTTTCCCCTTGAAGTAATCTTATCGGATTGAGTCTTTAAAGATTTGAGAACACTTGATGTATGTCTTGCCGTGGATATCTGTGGTGACAATGGGATATCACGTGATTCACTTGATGTATGTTTTGGTGATCAACTTGCGGGTTCCGCCCATGAACCTATGCATAGGGGTTGGCACACGTTTTCGTCGTGATTCTCTGGTAGAAACTTTGGGGCACTCTTTGAGGTCCTATGTGTTGGTTGAATAGATGAATCTGAGATTGTGTGATGCATATCGTATAATGATACCCACGGATACTTGAGGTGGCATTGGAGTATCTAGGTGACATTAGGGTTTTGGTTGATTTGTGTCTTAAGGTGTTATTTTAGTACAAACTCTAGGGTTGTTTGTGACACTTATAGGAATAGCCCAACGGATTGATTGGAAAGAATAACTTTGAGGTGGTTTTGTACCCTACCATAATCTCTTCGTTCGTTCTCTGCTATTAGTGACTTTGGAGTGACTCTTTGTTGCATGTTGAGGGATAGTTATGTGATCCAATTATGTTAGTATTGTTGAGGGAACTTACACTAGCGAAAGTATGAACCCTAGGCCTTATTTCCTATCATTGCAATACCGTTTACGCTCACTTTTACCATTAGTTACCTTGCTGTTTTTATAATTTCAGATTACAAATACTTTTATCTACCATCCATATTGCACTTGTATCACCATCTCTTCACTGAACTAGTGCACCTATACAATTTACCATTGTATTGGGTGTGTTGGGGACACAAGAGACTCTTTGTTATTTGGTTGCAGGGTTGCTTGAGAGAGACCATCTTCATCCTCTGCCTCCTACAGATTGATAAACCTTAGGTCATCCACTTGACGGAAATTTGCTACTGTCCTACAAACCTCTGCACTTGGAGGCCCAACAATGTCTACAAGAAGAAGGTTGTGTAGTAGACATCATTGAACAGGACGATCGGGAAGATGGGCAAGTTAGCCCTAATGAACAGGCCATAAATGAAGACTCGGAGGACAACAATTATCTTCTACTCTCCGAGGAGGAGGTGAGCCTCGGCAACAAGGATTTTATCGTACCTGAGGAACCTCTTGAGCAGGAGCGCTTTAAGCGCCAACTAATAGCCACCGCAAGGAGCCTGGAAAAGAAGCAGCAGCAGCTTCAAGCTGACCAAGATCTTCTCAATGATAGATGGACCGATGTCCTAGCAGCCGAAGAATATGGCCTCAAGCGCCCAGCCAAAAGCTACCCAAAACGCAAATTGCTACCTCAGTTCGACGGCGAGGCATCAGAGCCCATACCATCATCGCGCAATGTGGCTGACCGACCACCACATGGTCGGGGTAAAGCGGCAACTCAAGTCGAACACCAGCCCGCCCCGCCTCATCGTAAAAGCAGAGATAAAACAGCTCATGGTTATACATATGACCTTCGGCAGGACCTGGACAATAGAGCAGGACATACCAGATCGATCTACAGATCGCGAGGACGTGCCCCGACATGTGACAACGGCTATCTATTCGGACATGACAAGCCTAGTCATGCACGACCGAAAGCCGCAGACGGACTCCATCGAAGCTACGTCGCGATGTGGCCCGATATAGAGGCGTCGCGCACCCTCTTTGCTTCACCGACGAAGTAATGGAGCATGAATTCCCAGAAGGATTTAAACCCGTGAATATTGAATCATATGATGGAACAACTCACCCCACGGCGTGGATTGAGGATTTTATTCTCCATATCCATATGGCCCGCAGAGATGACCTCCACGCCATCAAATACCTCCCATTAAACTCAAAGGGCCAGCTCGGCACTGGTTAAATAGTCTGCCTGAAAACTCTATTGGCGGATGGGAGGATTTGGAAGACGCCTTCCGCGACAACTTCCAAGGTACATATGTCCGGCCACCAGATGCCGATGATTTAAGCCATATAGTTCAAAAGCCCGAAGAGTCAGCCAGGAAATTCTAGAGTAGGTTCCTAACCAAAAAGAACCAGATCGTCGACTGTCTGGATGCCGAAGCCCTAGCGGTCTTTAAACACAGCATCCGCGACGAATGGCTCGCCCGCCACCTCGGCCAAGAAAAGCCGAAGTCCATGGCAGACCTCACGGCACTCATGACCCACTTTTGTGCGGGTGAGGATAGTTGGTTGGCCCGTATAAAAAATGCAAGCAACGCCGGCACCTGTGAAGCCAAAAATAGCAACGACAAGTCCCGACGCAACAGACACAAGCGTCGAAACAACAATAACAACACCTACGATACGGCGGTCAATGCAGGATTCAGTGGCTCTAAGTCCAGTCAGCGGAAGAAGCTGTTCAAAAAGAACAATTCGGGCTCATCCAGCTTGGACCGCATACTCGATCGTCCGTGCCAGATCCATGGCACCCAAGACAAACCACCCAATCATACCAATAGAGATTGTTGGGTTTTTAAACAGGCCGGCAAGTTAAATGCCGAAAGGAAGGAAAAGGGATCGCAAGGAAAGGACGACAACGAGGAGCCCCGGCCACCGAACACAGAGGGACAGAAGAAGTTTCCCCCTCAGGTCAAAACGGTGAACATGATATTGATGGGGAACGTTGCAGAAAACAAAAAATTTCCTACGGTTTCACCAAGATCCATCTATGAGTTCATCTAGCAACGAGTGATCGAATTGCATCTACATACCTTTGTAGATCACGCGCGGAAGCGTTCAAAGAACGGGGATGAGGAAGTCGTACTCGACGTGATCCAAATCACAGGAGATCCTAGCGCCGAACGGACGGCACCTTCGTGTTCAACACACGTACGGTCAGCGTGACGTCTCCTCCTTCTTGATCCAGCAAGGGGGGAGGAGAGGTTGATGAAGATCCAGCAGCACGACGGCGTGGTGGTGGATGCAGCAGTCACCGCAGCAGGGCTTCGCCGTTCTTCTGCGAGAGGGAGAGGTGTAGCAGGGGAGAGGGAGGCGCCAAGAGTCAAGGGTGCGGCTGCCCCTCCCTCCCCCCCTTTATATAGGCTCCCCAAGGGGGGCGCCGGCCCTAGGAGATGGGATCTCCTAGGGGGGGCGCCGGCCCTAGGAGATGGGATCTCCTAGGGGGGCGGCGGCCAAGGGTGGAGTGGCCCCCAAGGCAAGTGGGGCGCCCCCCCCCCCCCACCCTAGGGTTTCCAACCCTAGGCGCAGGGGGTGGGCCAAGGGGGTGCACCAGCCCACTATGGGCTGGTTCCCCTCCCCACTTCAGCCCATGGGGCCCTCCGGGATGGGTGGTCCCACCCGGTGGACCCCCGGGACCCATCCGGTGGTCCCGGTACAATACCGGTGACCCCCGAAACTCTCCCGATGGCCGAAACTGCACTTCCTATATATAATTCTTCACCTACGGACCATTCCGGAACTCCTCGTGACGTCCGGGATCTCATCCGGGACTCCGAACAACTTTCAGGTTACTGCATATTCATATATCTACAACCCTAGCGTCACCGAACCTTAAGTGTGTAGACCCTACGGGTTCGGGAGACATGTAGACATGACCGAGATGGCTCTCCGGTCAATAACCAACAGCGGGATCTGGATACCCATGTTGGCTCCCACATGCTCCTCGATGATCTCATAGTATGAACCACGATGTCGAGGATTCAAGCAACCCCGTATACAATTCCCTTTGTCAATCGGTATGTTACTTGCCCGAGATTCGGTCGTCGGTATCCCAATACCTCGTTCAATCTCGTTACCGGCAAGTCACTTTACTCGTACCGTAATGCATGATCCCGTGACCAGACACTTGGTCACTTTTAGCTCATTATGATGATGCATTACCGAGTGGGCCCAGAGATACCTCTCCGTCATACGGAGTGACAAATCCCAGTCTTGATCCGTGTCAACCCAATAGACACTTTTCGAGATACCCGTAGTATACCTTTATAGTCACCCAGTTACGTTGTGACGTTTGGTACACCCAAAGCACTCCTACGGTATCCGGGAGTTACACGATCTCATGGTCTAAGGAAAAGATACTCGACATTGGAAAAACTCTAGCAAATGAACTATACGATCTTGTGCTATGTTTAGGATTGGGTCTTGTCCATCACATCATTCTCCTAATGATGTGATCTCGTTATCAATGACATCCAATGTCCATAGTCAGGAAACCATGACTATCTGTTGATCAACGAGCTAGTCAACTAGAGGCTTACTAGGGACATGTTGGTGTCTATGTATTCACACATGTATTACGATTTCCGGATAACACAATTATAGCATGAATAAAAGACAATTATCATGAACAAGGAAATATAATAATAATCCTTTTATTATTGCCTCTAGGGCATATTTCCAACAATATGTATAAGTCATGAAGAAAGCAATAGCAATAATACTTAACGATCATTATGCTAAGCTAACGGATGGGTCTTGTACATCACATCATTCTCTAATGATGTGATCCCATTCATCAAATGACAACACATGTCTATGGTCAGGAAACTTGACCATCTTTGATTAACGAGCTAGTCAAGTAGAGGCATACTAGGGACACTCTGTTTTGTCTATGTATTCACACATGTACTAAGTTTCTAGTTAATACAATTCTAGCATGAATAATAAACATTTATCATGATATAAGGAAATATAAATAACAACTTTATTATTGCCTCTAGGGCATATTTCCTTCACATGCCTAGTTCAATATCGTTACCGGCAAGTCTCTTTACTCGTTCCGTAATGCATCATCCCGTAACTATCTCATTAGTCACATTGCTTGCAAGGCTTATAGTGATGTGCATTACCGAGAGGGCCCAGAGATACCTCTCCGACACACGGTGTGAAAAATCATAATCTTGATCTATGCCAACCCAACAAACACCTTCGGAGACACCTGTAGAGCATATTTATAATCACCTAGTTACGTTTTGACGTTTGATAGCACACAAGGTGCTCCTCCGGTATTCAAGAGTTGCATAATCTCATAATCAGAGGAATGTGTATAAGTCATGAAGAAAGCAATAGCAATAAAACTTAAAGATCATTATGCTAAGCTAACGGATGGGTCTTGTCCATCACATCATTCTCGTAATGATGTGATCTCGTTCATCAAATGACAACACATGTCTATGGTCAGGAAACTTGACCATCTTTGATTAACGAGCTAGTCAAGTAGAGGCATACTAGGGACACTCTGTTTTGTCTATGTATTCACACATGTACTAAGTTTCTGGTTAATACAATTCTAGCATGAATAATAAAAATTTATCATGATATAAGGAAATATAAATAACAACTTTATTATTGCCTCTAGGGCATATTTCCTCCAGTCTCCCACTTGCACTAGAGTCAATAATCTAGTTCACATCGTCTTGTGATTTAGCACCAATAGTTCACATCTTCATGTGACTAATAGCCAAAGGGTTTACTAGAGTCAACAATCTAGTTCACATCGTTGTGTGATTAACACCCAAAGAGTGATCATGTTTTGCTTGTGAGAGAAATTTAGTCAATGGGTCTGCCACATTCAGAGCCATGTGTATTTTGCAAATTTTCTATGTCTACAATGCTTTGTACGGAGCTACTCTAGCTAATTGCTCCCACTTTCAACATGTATCTAGATCGAGACTTAGAGTCATCCAGATCGGTGTCAAAGCTTGCATCGACGTAACTCTTTACGACGAACTCTTTGTCACCTCCATAACCAAGAAACATTTCCTTATTCCACTAAGGATATTTTTGACCGTTGTCCAGTGATCCACTCCTGGATCACTATTGTACCCTCTTGCCAATCTCATGGTGAGGTACACAATAGGTCTGGTACATAGCATAACATACTTTATAGAACCTATGACTGAGGCATTGGGAATGACTTTTCATTCTCTTTCTATTTTCTGCCGAGGTCGGGTTTTGAGTCTTTACTCAACTTCATACCTTGCAACACATGCAAGAACTCCTTCTTTGACTGTTCCATTTTTGAACTACTTCAAAATCTTGTCAAGGTATGTACTCATCAAAAATATATCAAGCATCTTGATCTATCTCTATAGATCTTGATGCCCAATATATAAGCAGCTTCACCGAGGTCTTTCATTGAAAAACTCTTATTCAAGTATCCTTTTATGCTATCCAGAAATTAGATATCATTTCCAATCAACAATATGTCATCCACATATAATATTAGAAATGCTACAGAGCTTCCACTCACTTTCTTGTAAATACATGCTTCTCCAAAATTCTGTATAAAACCATATGCTTTGATCACACTATCAAAACGTTTATTCCAACTCCGAGATGCTTGCACCAGTCCATAGATGGATCGCTGGAGCTTGCACACTTTGTAAGCACCTTTTGGATCGATAAAATCTTCAGGTTGCATCATATACAACTCTTCTTCCAGAAATCCATTCAGGAATGCAATTTTTACATCCATTTGCCAAATTTCATAATCATAAAATGCGGCAATTGCTAACATGATTCGGACGGACTTAAGCATCGCTACGGGTGAGAAGGTCTCATCGTAGTCAACTCCTTGAACTTGTCCAAAACCTTTCGCAACAAGTCGAGCTTTGTAGACAGTAACATTACCGTCAGCGTCAGTCTTCTTCTTGAAGATCCATTTATTCTCGATGCCTTGCCGATCATCGGGCAAGTCAACCAAAGTCCACACTTTGTTCTCATACATGGATCCCATCTTAGATTTCATGGCCTCAAGCCATTTTGCGGAATCTGGGCTCATCATCGCTTCCTCATAGTTCGTAGGTTCGTCATGGTCAAGTAACATGACCTCCAGAATAGGATTATCATACCACTCTGGTGTGGATCTTACTCTGGTTGACCTACGAGGTTCGGTAGTAACTTGATCAGAAGTTTCATGATCATCATCATTAGCTTCCTCACTTACTGGTGAAGGACTCACTGGAACTGATTTCAGTGATGAACTACTTTCCAATAAGGGAGTCGGTAAAATTACCTCATCAAGTTCTACTTTCCTCCCACTCACTTCTTTCGAGAGAAACTCCTTCTCTAGAAAGGATCCATTCTTAGCAACGAATATCTTGCCTTCGGATCTGTGATAGAAGGTGTACCCAACAATCTCCTTTGGGTATCCTATGAAGACACATCTCTTCGATTTGGGTTCGAGCTTATCAGGTTGAAGCTTTTTCACATAAGCATCGCAGCCCCAAACTTAAAGAGACGAAAACTTGGGTTTCTTGCCAAACCATAGTTCATAAGGTGTCATCTCAATGGATTTTGATGGTGCCCTATTAAACGTGAATGCAGCCGTCTCTAAAGCATAACCCCAAAATGATAGCGGTAAATCAGTAAGAGACATCATAGATCGCACCATATCTAGTAAAGTACGGTTACGACATTCGGACACACCATTACGCTGTGGTGTTCCGGGTGGCGTGAGTTGCGAAACTATTCTGCATTGTTTCAAATGAAGACCAAACTCGTAACTCAAATATTCTCCTCCACGATCAGGTTGTATGAACTTTATTTTCTTGTTACAATGATTTTCCCTTCACTCTGAAATTCTTTGAACTTTTCAAATGTTTCAGACTTATGTTTCATTAAGTAGATATACCCATATCTACTCAAATCATCTGTGAAGGTGAGAAAATAACGATATCCGTTGCGAGCCTCAATGTTCATTGGCCCACATACATCAGTATGTATGATTTCCAATAACTCTGTTGCTCGCTCCATTGTTCCGGAGAACGGAGTTTTAGTCATCTTGCCCATGAGGCATGGTTCGCAAGTACCAAATGATTCATAATCAAGTGATTCCAGAAGTCCATTAGAATAGAGTTTCTTCATGCGCTTTACACCAATATGACCCAAAAGGCAGTGCCACAAATAAGTTGCACTATCATTATCAACTCTGCATCTTTTGGCTTCAATACTATGAACATGTGTATCACTACTATCAAGATCTAGTAAAAACAGACCACTCATAAGGGTGCATGACCATAAAAGATATTACTCATATAAATAGAACAACAATTATTCTTTGATTTAAATGAATAACCGTCTCGCATCAAACAAGATCCAGATATAATCATGCTCAACGCTGGCACCAAATAATAATTATTTAGGTCTGAAACTAATCCCGAAGGTAGATGTAGAGGTAGCGTGCCGACGGCGATCACATCGACTTTGGAACCATTTCCCACGTGCATCGTCACCTCGTCATTAGCCAATCTTCGCTTAATCCGTAGCCCCTGTTTTGAGTTGCAAATGTTAGAAATTGAACCAATATCAAATACCCAGGCACTACTGCGAGCATTAGTAAGGTACACATCAATAACATGTATATCAAATATAGCTTTCACTTTGCCATCCTTCTTCTCCGCCAAATACTTGGGGTAGTTCCGCTTCCAGTGACCAGTCCCTTTGCAGTAGAAGCACTTAGTATTGGGCTTAGGTCCAGACTTGGGTTTCTTCACTTGAGCAGCAACTGGCTTGCTCTTCTTGAATTTCCCTTCTTCCCTTTACCCTTTTTCTTGAAACTGGTGGTCTTGTTGACCATCAACACTTGATGCTCCTTCTTGATTTCTACCTCCACAACCTTTAGCATTGCGAAGAGCTCAGGAATCGTCTTATACATCCCTTGCATATTATAGTTCATCACGAAGCTCTTGTAGCTTGGTGGCAGTGATTGAAGAACTCTGTCAATGACACTATCATCAGGAAGATTAACTCCCAGCTGAGTCAAGTGGTTGTGGTACCCAGACATTCTGAGTATATGTTCACTGATAGAACTATTATCCTCCATCTTGCAGCGGTAGAACTTATTGGGGACTTCATATCTCTCAATCCGGGCATTTGCTTGAAATATTAACTTCAACTCCTGGAACATTTCATATGCTCCATGACGTTCAAAACGTCGTTTAAGTCCCGGTTCTAAACCATAAAGCATGGCACATTGAACTATCGAGCAGTCATCAGCTTTGCTCTGCCAGGTGTTCATAACATCTAGCGTTGCTCATGCAGCGAGTTTGTCACCTAGCGGTGCTTCCAGGATGTAATTCTTCTGTGCAGGAATGAGGATAACCCTCAAGTTACTGACCCATTCCGTGTAGTTGCTACCATCATCTTTCAACTTAGCTTTCTCTAGGAACGCATTAAAATTCAATGGAACAACAACACGGGCCATCTATCTAAAACAACATAGACATGCAAAATACTATCCGGTACTAAGTTCATGATAAATTAAAGTTCAATTAATCAAATTACTTAAGAACTCCCACTTAGATAGACATCTCTCTAATCATCTAAGTGATCACGTGATCCATATCAACTAAACCACGTCTAATCATCACGTGAGACGGAGTAGTTTTCAATGGTGAACATCACTATGTTGATCATATCTACTATATGATTCACGCTCGACCTTTCGGTCTTAGTGTTCCGAGGCCATATCTGCATATGCTAGGCTCGTCAAGTTTAACCCGAGTATTCTGCGTGTGCAAAACTGGCTTGCACCCGTTGTATGTGAACGTAGAGCTTATCACACCCAATCATCACGTGGTGTCTCGGCACGACGAACTGTAGCAACGATGCATACTCAGGGAGAACACTTATACCTTGAAATTTAGTGAGAGATCATCTTATAATGCTACTGCCGAACTAAGCAAAATAAGATGCATAAAGGATAAACATCACATGCAATCAATATAAGTGATATGATATGGCCATCATCATCTTGTGCCTTTGATCTCCATCTCCAAAGCACCGTCATGATCACCATCTTCACCGGCTTGACACCTTGATCTCCATCGAAGCATCGTTGTCTTCTCGCCAACTATTGCTTCTACGACTATCGCTACCGCTTAGTGATAAAGTAAAGCAATTGCATGGCGATTGCATTTCATACAATAAAGCGACAACCATACGGCTCCTGCCAGTTGCCGATAATTGTGTTACAAAACATGATCATCTCATATAATAAAATTTAGCATCATGTCTTGACCATATCACATCACAACATGCCCTGCAAAAACAAGTTAGACGTCCTCTACTTTGTTGTTGCAAGTTTTACGTGGCTGCTACGGGCGGAGCAAGAACCGTTCTTACCTACGCATCAAAAACCACAATGGGTATAGTGATTGCTTTTTGATCTTCAGAAAGAACTCTGTTCATTGAATCCAATTCAACTAAAGTTGGAGAAACTGACACCCACCAGCCACATGTGTGTGAAGCACGTCGGTAGAACCAGTCTCGCGTAAGCGTTCGCGTAATGTCGGTCTGGGCTGCTTCATCCAACAATACCGTTGAATCATGAATCAACTATTGACGGCAAGCAATATGCATATACCCACGCCCACAACTCCTTTGTGTTCTACTCATGCATATAACATCTACGCATAGACCTGGCTCGGATGCCACTGTTGGGGAATGTAGTAATTTCAAAAAAAATCCTATGCACACGCAAGATCTATCATGGTGATGCATAGCAACGAGAGGGGAAGAGTGTTGTCCACGTACCCTCGTAGACCATAAGCGGAAGCATTTGGACAACGCGGTTGATGTAGTCGCACGTCTTCACGATCCGACCGATCCTAGTACCGAAAGTACAGCACCTTCGTGATCAGCACACGTTCATCTCGGTGACATCCCACGAACTCTCGATCCAGCTGAGTGTCGAGGGAGAGCTTCATCAGCACGACGGCGTGAAGACGGTGATGATTATGCTACCGGAACAAGGCTTCGCCTAAGCACTGCTACAATATGACCGAGGTGGATTATGGTGGAGGGGGGCACCGCACACGGCTAAGCGATCAATGATCAACTTGTGTGTCTATGGGGTGCCCTCCTCCCCCCATAAATAAAGGAGTGGAGGAGGGGGAGAGGGTCGGCTTCCTAGGCGTGCCCAAGGGGGGAGTCCTACTCCCGGTGGGAGTAGGATTCCCCCTTCCCTAGTTGGACTAGGAGAGGGAAGGAAGAGGGAGAAGGAGAGAAGGAAGGGGGCCGGCCCCCTCCCAATTCAGATTGGGCTTGGGGGGCATGCCCCCACCTTGGCCGCCTCCTCCTCCTTTCCACTATGGCCCATTAAGGCCCATTGACTCCCCGGTGGGTTCCGGTAACCCCCCGGTACTCCGGTATATGCCTGAACTCTCTCGAAACCTTTCCGATGTCCAAACATAGTAATCCAATATATCGATATTTATGTCTCGACCATTTCAAGACTCCTCGTCATGTCCGTGATCACATCCGGGACTCCAAACTACCTTCAGTACATCAAAACACATAAACTCATAATACCGATCGTCACCGAACGTTAAGCGTGCGGACCCTACGTGTTCGAGAACTATGTAGACATGACCGAGGCTCATCTCCGGTCAATAACCAATAGCGGAACCTGGATGCTCATATTGGTTCCTACATATTCTACGAAGATCTTTATCGGTCAAACCGCATAACAACATACGTTGTTCCCTTTGTCATCGGTATGTTACTTGCCCGAGATTCGATCGTCGGTATCTCAATACCTAGTTCAATCTCGTTACCGGAAAGTCTCTTTACTCGTTTCGTAATGCATCATCCCGTAACTAACTCATTAGTTACATTGCTTGCAAGGCTTATAGTGATGTGCATTACCGAGAGGGCCCAGAGATACCTCTCCGATACTCGGAGTGACAAATCCTAATCTCGATCTATGCCAACTCAACAAACACCATCAGAGACACCTGTAGAGCATCTTTATAGTCACCCAGTTACGTTGTGACGTTTGATAGAACACTAAGTGTTCCTCCGGTATTCGGGAGTTGCATGATCTCATAGTCATAGGAACATGTATAAGTTATGGAAAAAGCAATAGCAATAAACTAAACGATCATCGTGCTAAGCTAACGGATGGGTCAAGTCAATCACATCATTCTCTAATGATGTGATCCCGTTAATGAAGTGACAACTCATGTGCATTGTTAGGAAACATAACCATCCTTGATTCAACGAGCTAGTCAAGTAGAGGCATACTAGTGACACTCTGTTTGTCTATGTATTCACACATGTACTAAGTTTCCAGTTAATACAATTCTAGCATGAATAATAAACATTTATCATGATATAAGGAAATATAAATAACAACTTTATTATTGCTTCTAGGGCATCTTTCCTTCATACCCCATCTCATGTGATGATCGGACATGGCTTAGTTGATTTGGATCACGTGTCACTTAGATGACTTGAGGGATATCTATTTAAGTGGGAGTTCATTAGTAATTTAATTTTTTGAACTTAATTTATCATGAGCTTAGTCTTATCGTTTTTGCATATCTATGTTGTAGATCAATAGCTTGCGATATAGCTTCTCTATTTTTGATATGTGCCTAGAGAAAACTAAGTTGAAAGATGATAGTAGAAATGATACAGACTAGGTCTGTGATTTGAGAATTATCCTCATTGCTGCACAGACGAATTATGTCCTTGATGCAACGCTAGGTGATAGACCTATTGCAGGAGCAGATGCAGACATTATGAATGTTTGGCAAGCTCGATATGATGACTACTTAATATTTTAGTGCGCCATGCTTTACGACTTAGAACCGGGACTTGAAAAATGTTTTGAATGACACGGAGCATATGAGATGTTCCAAGAGTTCAAATTGGTATTTTAGTAGCATGCCCGTGTCGAGAGGTATGAGACCTCTGACGAGTACTTTGCCTACAAGATGGAGGAGAATAGCTCAGCCAGTGAGCATGTGCTCAGAATGTCTAAGTACTACAATCGCTTGAATCAAGTGGGAGTTAATCTTCCAGATAAGATAGTGATTGATAGAGTTCTCTAGTCACTATCACCAAGCTACTAGAACTTCGTGATGAACTATAATATGCAAGGGATGAATGAAACAATTCCTGAGCTCTTCGCAATGCTTAAGGCCGCAGAGGTAGAAGTCAGGAAAAGATTATCAAGTGTTGATGGTTAATAAGACCACAAGTTTCAAGGAAAAGGGCAAGAAAGGGACTTCAAGAAGAATGGCAAGCAAGTTGGCACTCCCAAGAAGAAGCCCAAAGCTAGACCCAAGCCTGAAACTGAGTGCTTCTACTGCAAAGGAAATGGTCACTGGAAGCGGAATTGCCCCAAATACTTGGCGGATAAGAAGGATAGCAAAGTGAACAAAGGTATATTTGATATACATGTTATTGATGTGTATTTTACTAGTGTTCGTAGTAACCCCTGGTATTTGATACCGGTTCAGTTGCTAAGATTAGTAACTTGAAACAGGACTTGCAGAATGAACAGAGACTAGTTAAGCACGAAGTGACGATGTATGTTGGAAGTGATTCCAAGGTTGATACGATCACCATCGCACACTCCCTCTAACTTCAGGATTAGTGTTGAACCTAAATAAATGTTATTTGGTGTTTGCGTTGAGCATGAATATAAATGGATCATATTTATTGCAATACGATTATTCATTTAAGTCAAAGAATAATTGTTGTTCTGTTTACATGAATAAAACCTTCTATGGTCATACACCCAAAGTGAATGGTTTATTGAATTTCGATCGTAGTGATACACATACTCATAATATTGATGCCAAAAGATGCAAAGTTAATAATCATATTGCAACATATTTGTGGCATTGTCGTTTAGGTCATATTGGTGTAAAGCGCATGAAGAAACTCCATGCGGATGGACTTTTGGAATCACTTGATTATGAATCATTTGATACTTGCGAACCATGCCTCATGGGCAATATGACTAAAACTCCGTTCTCCGGAACAATGGAGCGAGCTAATGACTTATTGGAAATAATACATACCGATGTATGCGTGTAAGGGCATATTTATCCCTAAGGTGTTTTGGTGATTGATGACAATGCTTTTGCGGACTAATCGTGTGCCTTGAGTATCCCAAACGTTTCATCGCTAGGCACAAGACGGTTTGGTGCCCCTCGAAGACTATTGAAGACGGCGTCTTTTCTATGTTTCTTTTTGGTGGATTTGAGTCGTAGGAAAGTCGTACTATTAAGAGGGGGTCCGCGTCAGAAAGGTTTGGGTGGAATCATCACGTACACGTTTTCTTCCTTGTCCCCTCCTTTCACCTGCACTTTGGAGCATCCTCGGTTGATCCGTTTTTCCCTTGTCTTGACTGCTGTTGGTGGGCTTGCGGTAGTACTGCTCCTTGTTGAGCGGTAGTACCGTAGGCACCCGCGATAGTACCGCACTTCGGCACGGTAGTACCGCAGGTGCCCACGGTAGTACCGCTCCTCTGGAGCCGCAGTACCGTGGCCCCCAGGCCAAGTACCTTTCCTTCGCGGTAGTAGGGGGATGTAATTTTTTACATCCGTGCCACTGCGGTAGTACCGCATTCATTGTGCGGTAGTACCGTACGCGGCCTGGAACAGCTGCCAGGAGGTAGTACCGCCCCTCTGCGGTAGTACTGTGTCGGATTTTTGCTTCTTCCGTTTACTAGCGGAAAGTAGGCACGGAAGTATCTTTATCCGCGCTCTTCTCAGGCTAGGGGTTTCCCGCCTTGCGGTAGTACCGCAAGGGGGAGCGGTAGTACCGCGCCCGCGGTAGTACCGCCCTCATCTCATTAGACATGAGTTGTCAATTTATGAACAGGATCACATCATTAGAGAATGATGTGATTGACTTGACCCATCCGTTAGCTTAGCACTATGATTGTTTAGTTTATTGCTATTGCTTTCTCCATAACTTATACATGTTCCTATGACTATGAGATTATGCAACTCTCGAATACCGGCGGAACTCTTAGTGTGCTATCAAACGTCACAACATAACTGGGTGACTATAAAGATGCTCTACAGGTGTCTCCGATGATGTTTGTTGAGTTGGCATAGATCGAGATTAAGATTTGTCACTCCGTGTATCGGAGAGGTATCTCTGGGCCCTCTCGGTAATGCACATCACTATAAGCCTTGCAAGCAATGTGACTAATGAGTTAGTTACAAGGTGATGTATTACGGAACGAGTAAAGAGACTTGCCGGTAACGATATTGAACTAGATATAAATATACCGACGATCAAATCTCGGGCAAGTAACATACCGATGGACAAAGGGAATTACGTATGTTGTCATAACGGTTTGATCGATAAAGATCTTCATAGAATATGTAGGAGCCAATATGGGCATCCAGGTTCCGCTATTGGTTATTGATCAGAGAGGTGTCTCGGTCATGTCTACATATTCTCGAACATGTAGGGTCCGCACGCTTAATGTTCGTTGACGATATAGTCTTATATGAGTTATATATTTTGGTGACCGGATGTTATTCGAAGTCTCGGATGAGATCACGGACATGATGTGGAGTCTCGAAATGGTCGAGACGTAAAGATTGATATATAGGACGATGGTATTTGGACACCGAAAGTGTTTCGAGACGTACCGGGAAGGAATCGGGTCATCGGAAGGGGTTCTGGGCACCCTTGGACAAGTTATGGCCCTTATGGGCCAAAGAAGGGGACAGACCAGACCACAAGGGGCTGGTGCACCCCCTCCCTTGTTTGGCCAGCCCCTATGAAAGGAAAAGGGGAGGGCTAGCCCTTCCTGCCTTTCCCTCTCATGGGAGAAAGGAAAAGGGGGGGGGGGGCGCCACCCTCCCCTGCCTTTCCTCGCACTCCAAATAAGGAAATGGGGCGCGGCTTGAGAGGGACCTCAAGTAGGATTCCTCCTACTTGGGCACCTCCTTTGGCTGCTCCTCCCTCCCTCCCACCTATATATATGTGGGAGGGGGCGCCTAGCACACAACAGACAATTACTTAGCCGTGTGTGGCGCCCCCATCCACCGTTTACTCCCTCGGTCATATTTTCGTAGTGCTTAGGCGAAGCCCTGCGGAGATCACTTCACCATCATCGTCATCATGTTGTTGTGCTGTCGGAACTCATCTACTACCTCTTCGTCTCGCTGGATCAAGAAGGCATAGGACGTCACCAAGCTGAACGTGTGCAGAACGCGGAGGTGCCGTGCGTTCGGTACTTGATTGGTTGGAGCGCGAAGAAGTTCGACTACATCAACTGTGTTGTTAAACGCTTCCGTATACGGTCTACGAGGGTACGTAGACACACTCTCCCCCTCTCATTTCTATGCATCTTCATGAATAGATCTTGCGTGTGCATAGAATTTTTTTTATTTTTCATCCAACGTTCGCCAACAGTCCCTCCTACCCCGCGCACGAAGACACCATGACCGTGTGCCACGCACCCGCGTCGTCCTCATCTATCGTGGTCGTCGCGTGCTCTGAAGGGTCGTGCTAGAACCGGCAACCAGCAGTGCTACGACCAACGACCGGAAGCGATGCAAGCCATGACAGGGGGAGATGCACCCACCGGCGGGGCGTGCTGCAACCGCCCACGAGGGAGCTGCAACCTGCGACGCGAAGGGCTATGATGGGTGCTCGGCGCCCGAGGGCGCTGGCACAAGCAGCCATTTTTGCTAGGCTTCTCTTTCGGAAGCACATTTAGTAGAAGGAAAATTTTGTGTAGGAAGGAAATATATTTTGAGATAAAAAAGTAATATTCAATAGAGGTCAAATTTAGTAGCTTCAGAAATTTATGGGATTTGCCTAACAAAAACAATTGTGCGATTTATACACATCATTTTGGGCTGTGCACAAGAACAATACAAGACGGTATTCGTTTGTATTGTTCTTGAGCACAAAAATGAAAAATCCAAGGAATATTACGCAGTACCGTCCTATTTCTCTTTGTAATGTAATTTACAAAATTTGTTCAAAAGTGTTGGCAAATCGACTCAGGGAAATTCTGGATGATATAATATCAGAAGAACAGAGTGCGTTTGTGCCGGGTAGACTTATCACTGATAATGTATTGACGGCTTACGAGTGCGTCCATGCAATGAAGAGAAAGAAAGGGAAGCAAGGATGATATGCTGTGAAGATTGATATGATGAAAGCGTATGACCGGGTGGAATGGTCGTACTTACAAGGCATAATGATCCAGCTAGGCTTCCAGGAGGAGTGGGTGTCTCTTGTGATGAAGTGTGTATGTTCTGTAAGTTTCCAAATCAAGGTGAATGGAGAGCTCCTCCCTCTGTTTCATCCTTCCCGAGGTATTAGGCAAGGGGACCCGATTTCACCTTATTTATTCTTGTTGTGTGGAGAAGGTCTATCTTACTTGCTGAAGAACTACGATGGGGGGTGGATTGATAGAGGAATTAAAGCGGGACTTAGGTCTCCGTGGATCTCACATCTGTTGTTCGTGGATGATTGCTTGGTTTTCATGAAAGCTGATTCGAGGAGTGCTAGCCGGTTGATTGAGATATTGGAGGTATTTAGTTTGGGGTCTGGCCAGCAAGCAAATAGGGTGAAAAGCTCGGTCTTTTTCAGCCCTAAGTGTGGAGCTTCTGTAAAAATGGGGGTGCGCAACATACTGAATATTCATAGAGAAGCTCTTTCCGAGAAATATCTTGGCCTCCCTACAGCCTCGGGACGACTCACAGAGCAGCATTTTATCCATATTGTTGAGAGGTCTGGGAGGAGTGTGCAAGGTTGGTGTGAAAGATTACTTTCTTATGCGGCCAAGGAAGTGCTACTCAAAGCGGTGATCCAAGCTCTCCCCACCTATTCGATGAGTTGCTTCAAGTTGACGAAAGGGTTATGTAAAAAATTGATAGTAGTTATGGCCAAGTATTGGTGGGCTGGATCTCTTGATAAGCGAGGGATGCATTGGCAGTCGTGGGAGAAGATGTTCATTTCCAAGTTCAGAGGCGGCATGGGTTTCCGGGACTTGCAATTATTCAACGATGCCATGCTGGCTAAACAGGCGTGGAGGCTTCTGATCAAGCCTGATAGCTTGTGTGCGAAAGTCCTAAAGGGACGCTATTACCCGGATGGGGATGTTTTGCAGGCTGGCTGCCCTGCGAGCTCATCGGCAACGTGGAAAGCTATATGTGTTGGCCCGGCTGCCCTTAAAAAGGGATTGGTTCGAAGAATTGGGAATGGTATGACTACTGAAGTTTGGCACGACAATTGGATATCGGGTACTGTCTCCTTAAAACCGATTACACGGTTATCCGAGACTCCGGTTCAAATTGTGGCCGATCTGCTACAGGAAGAAACAGGTGACTGGAATGTTAACCTTGTTCAACGAATGTTCGTTGCACGGGATGCAAATGCTATCCTAAGTATGCCTCGGCCAAGCTCCGATGTTGAAGATTTTTGGGCATGGGAGGCTGAGAAAAATGGAGTGTTCTCAGTTAAGTCTGCTTATAGACTGCTGATGGATCACAAACTTGCTCAGTTGAATGAGCCAAGTACGTCCCAGTATGGGGAGGCGAGTTGGAAGGCTCTGTGGAGTCTGCGGGTTCAGCCCAAAATCCGAGTCTTCTGGTGGAGGGCCATGAAAATTTTTCTGCCATCTTCGGCGGAGCTTCATCGAAGACATGTGGGAGAATCTGGTCATTGCCCTATGTGTGGCAATTCAGAAGAAACATTATTTCACGCACTAACGGAATGTGATCATGCATTGCTTTTTTGGAAGGAAGCTGGGAACTTCTTCAATGTGAAGCTGCCTCGGCTATATCCCTTGACATGGAGGCAAGATCTGCTGGACCCTGCTTTTCTGAAGAAGGACCATGCTACGGTTATTATTTCAGTGATGTGGGCAATCTGGAGCAATAGAAACAAGTACACGCATGGTGAAGCTCAGTACCAGCCGCTTAAATTAATGGAGTTAATACATGAGCTAATTACTTCACTTGATATCCCACGAGGAGAGCCAGCTGGACGGAATGTGACCAAGGAGTTGTGGAAAGCACCTATGCAGGGCTGGGTTAAACTCAACTGCGATGGCGCGACTAACCAGGCGACTGGAGATACGGGGACTGGAGTGGTGGCTCGGGATGATCGGGGGTCCTTATTTGCGAGATGCTCTAAATACACAGCAAAGGAGGATCCTTTTATAGCCGAAATCCTAGCTTGCCGGGATGCAGTGAAGCTAGCTATGGATAGATTATTATCTCATGTGATCGTGGAGACGGATTGTCGGTCCATTTATACTATGTGGACTCAAGGAGATGACAGGTCTGTAGGAGGCCAAGTTTTTAGAAAGATGCGTACTTATCTCTCATCCTTTCAGGGATTTGATCTAGTTTTTGTGCATTGGGAGGCCAACTCTGTGGCTCACCAATGTGCTAGGCATTCGCTCTCTTTACACAACTCTTGTATTATGGACGTAATCCCTGATTTCCTGATTGAGCATGTTCAATCAGAGATGATCCACTTGAATGAATAAATACGATGCAGTGGTTCTAAAAAAAAAAGAACAATACTCCCTCCGGTCCTTTTTAGTTCGCATATAAGATTTGTCTAAAGTCAAGACTCATGAACTTTGACCAACTTTATAAGAAAAAATATCAACATTCACAACGTGAAATCAATATTAGTAGATGCGTCATGACTTAAATTTTCATAACATATAACTTTGGCATAATAGATGCTAATATTTTTTATATAAATATGGTCAAGCTTTATGAAGTTTGACTTCAGTCAATTCTTATATGCAGAGTAAAAAGGACTGGAGGGAGTACAAACTAAGATTGATTTTTGTACCACCGAATTTCCCTAAAGCAAAATTGGCAATAAATTTTCTTTCTGTGTTGCACATCCTATTTTCTTTCCGTGTTCGGCGTCTAGGTTTTTAACTGAAGAAATCCTATTTGTGGACTGAGAAACTGAAGACGTTCCATTTGTTCTTCAGTTAAAAACGAATGAGCGCGTGAGATTGCCACGGCCGAGCTTGAGTTGGATCCCAGTTCAATTCAGCCGGCGACAGTCCCAATCCGAGTTCGGCAAGAATTAGGAGCTCTCCGCTGAATAAATGGGCAGCGGCGGTGGGAGCAGCAGCTCCAATTCGATCTGCTCGCCCACCTTCCCGATCTCCAGACCTAGACACGCCATCGATGGCGGCGAAGGTGCTCCAGCTCCGTAGCGCCGACGGCAAGGTGCTCGTCGCTCCGGCGTGGGACTATCGCCCGGCCGCCGCCCAAGCCCTCCCGCTGGAGATGCGGGTGCCCTCGCGCGCCCTCGAGAGGGTGCTCCAGTACTGGACCAAGCACAGCCTGGCCAAGGCCACCGGTGAGTCCCGGGAGTCCCTCGCCCGCTGGGACGCCAACTTCCAGCGCCGTCTCGAGGAAGACGGCCTCGCCAAGGAGGCCGCCGCAGCCGCCCAAGAACTCCGCCGCTACGGCGTCCACCATGGAGGGCGTCCCCGTCGCCACGCCACCACAGGCGCATCTGATGTCGCTGCTCCAGCCACCGCCACCCGTGCTGATCCCGTCCGTGCCTGGTGCCAACTCGTTCACCACCTCAAGGGTGTCAACCACGGAGAACCTAGCCCGGCGCCGACGGCGTCCATCGCTTTCCATGCCTCCGATATCGCCGTGGCCGCGCGCCCTGGGCCTGCCACCACCTTGCCGGCCGCTCCTGGTACTGAACCCGTTGGTGTCCGGTGCGCCATCCGTGCCCGTGGACGCCAGATGGCTGAAGACGAGGAGTCTGCTTGCCACCACCGCAAGCGCCCGACTTCCAAGGCTGCCAATGCTGCAGCGCCCGTGAAGAAGGTCTCTTGCCCCGTCGCTTCCAAGGCTTGCTCCTTCGTCGGCTCTACACCACTGCCTGCCCCTGCCACTGCTGTGAAGAAGATGACTCCAGCAGTTTCGACTTTGCGTGCAAGAAGGGGGATGGGGGAGCTCAGCTGCAAGGTTCCGAAGCAAAACCAATCGCCATTGCCTGTCACTGCTGTTGCAGCACCAAGGAAGCAACCAATTCCTTGCTTGAGTCCAGTGGTATTACGCCCTTGCTAGTCTTTTACTTTCCTAAACCATTCACACATGAGTTTCATTTAATCTTTGCATCTCTAGGTTCTGCACTTAATCACCAAGATTTCTAGTGTTCTTTGAATCCCTTTCAGTCATTAGTAATTTTACAAAAGTGTCAGCACAGTCTCCATCTAGCTAGGCAGCAAAAACCTTGTTAAAATGTGTACGACATAGTTACACTACATCCACACCTGGTCCTAAGTTAAGGGTTTAAGTAAATAAAGGGCATTTTTAATAATCAAAGTGAAGCAGATGAGCCTAAAAAGGAAACTCATGTACTGCAATTCCGGCACGAGACAGAGCGTAAAACGCACTCGCTGCAAAATGCAAAACGCCCGTTTGCTACCCGGCTTGTAGCAGGAAAAAGGAGTAGAATTGAACTTTGTCGATACACACAGTAATCTTGTGAGCTGCCTAGTGTTTGGAGACTGCTGACTCTCTTGTAAACTTAATCTTGGCTGAATTGGAATCTTAGGCATTGGCGTCTTGGCGAGTTAAAGTTGCAGTTTCTGACGAGTAACATTGGTTAGTGAACTCTTGTGTGTGTGCGGGTGAAGCTTTGAGCTAAGCAGGTCCTCAATGTACCGACTATCAAGTCCTTGATGTGCAGACTACCAAGTCATACTGTAATCAGTTTCAGATATGTATGAATGAAAAATTGTTGGCCTGAATTTGTGCAAAGCATTTGAGTAACTTTCTGTATATATGTTTGTTGTATGCATCTATGACTTCTTAAATCATTGTGGTGCTCTAGTCAGAAAAGTGTGCAGTTGTGCTCTGCTAGGCAAGTCCAACGCAGAGGTTCTGATACTGCTGGAAGTGAAACCACCGACTTGTGCAATTTCAAGTAGAAAATAAACATCTAACTTGATCTGCACGGCATAAAGTACAATCTTTGCAAGATCATATAATTCATGAGATGGAACTTACAAGGTCTAAATGGACACCAAATCGAAGCGACACATACAAAATTTGTCCAACTAACCTGATGGAAAAGTGTGTCCATTTTAAGGTCCAATTTCAAGGCATTGCTTGGAATCGCTGGATCTGATTGGTCAATTTTAAGGTTGATCAAAATTCACTCTGTACTTGTGAAAATATGATGCAACTGATGGTATGTCACATGATAAACCAATTTAGACTGTCAATTCACTCCCCCAACATATCCTATCATCAGCAAGATCCTATGTAAATGTCATCCAGCAGTCCATTGTTTATCTACAATTCAGAGAACAAGGCGGTTTACTACGTTGTTGATCTCATTATCATTTGCCGTCTCCTTGCTCACCAAAAGACAATTCCCTGCTACTCTTGCATGGGTAATGTACATGGTGAAGCTTCTCCCATCGCTAGCTCTGCTGCATTTTTCTGCGATGGTGAAACATAAGACCGCGGTCTCAAGATCTTTCTGAACTTCTTTCAGGTCTCCAAAAAAATCGTTCTGAACTCTGACGTGCAGTTGTTTTTATTCCATCAAAATCTGCCTACTCTTGCTTCAAAATCTGCTCCGATAGCAACTGTTGAGATTGTGATCATGACAGGATGTTTAGTAGACTAGCAGTATAGCTTTCGTAGTTCCCGGACATTACTGTCAAGGCGCGATCCACCTGCATCACCGGTGGCCCTGGCCAGGATCGCTGTTCTATGCGCCGCCGATGACACACTTGCCGCGTCTATGGCAGCTGCAGACGATGAGGACACTGTAGATCAAACTGAGGCCTAACAGGGCGATGTAGCTCTATGAGAGGATGACCGACGAAACATGGAAGACAAAGCAGGGTCGATGCGGAACATGTATATCACTCAAATGACTACATTCCTTTGTGTTGCATTTTCACTTGAGTCGGGAGAAAATTTCAGAAAGCACGCTAAGGTTCACAAATCGTCCACAGACCATCGTATGTATAGCACCTTCCTGAAGTAGCAGCAGAAATCAAATATTTATGTGTTCCCATTCTTCACCATAAGTCCCAAGGGTTTGTACGATTCAGACAAACCAGTACTTGAGCATGGCCTCGAGTCCGGGCCGCTGTGATTCCCATGCAGTTGCGGCTTGCTATATACTCAATCCTGTGCTATATACTGTAGCACAAGCAACCCTCAATCCTGTGCTATATATGTTGTGCCTTGTGTGTGCACGCTCCCCAATGCCAAGCTTACAATAATTTATTACTCTCGGTGAGCATCAAGGCCCTTGTCTGATTTCTTATGGGATTCGTACCTTCTATTTACACTTAATCAGAAAATTTATGGACGAAATCCCAGCAATTGATATCTTTCAGAATATATGTATATCATCAATATTCGAGAACTCGAGAATGCAAGGTAGCATTCCAGTACAAAAGTTGGTAGAGTAGGTTTTCTGAATGTGTACAAACACACCAGTTAATTGATTCTATACCAGAGAGATCACGACTGGAAAAAAAATCCAACGAAGAAGAGAACAGAGCGAACACTTTGTAGCATCATAGTGACTGAGAAATATTACAGATGGTACATTGATACCTTTACAGTCACAACCTATGATCTTCATCCAGTTTTCGGTCACGAAATTTCCTATATATATTAAAAAAAAGGAAGAAACGCTCAATAGCATCATAGTTGCAGGCGCTGGACAAAATCATGACCGATGAATGTTACGAATGGCTGCATTTATACTTTTACAGTCAAAATCCATGATCTTCATCCAGTTTTCAAAGTCTCCAATTTCCTATAAAAACAATCATGAATGGACGTTTTAGAAATACCGAGTGCTCATAGCTGCGAAAGGAATTATGGGTTTGTTCAGCACTGCACCCTTCGATTCATTTGGTATCTAGTTATCATCTCGAGCCTAGTGTTATCCACTGATGAAAATTTTGGGGCAAAAGAGCCAACCAGATAAAAAGAACCTATTTATGGCATTTCACCTTTCTAGATTCGTGCACTAATCAGTTTAAGGGTAGGATTTGGATTTAGTGCAGGCAAAGGTTATGTAAGGAAAACATTACGAGATACTCCCTCTGATCCAAATTAATTTTGTTTAATTTGGATCGGAGGGAGTATCAGCTACATTAAATTTATGTCTATTAGAATCTGCTGAAGAACTGACGCAACGAATATCATGGGTAATGTCAAACAAAAGAATCATCGGCTCAAAACAGAAAAGAATCATACATAGGATTATAAAACATACCATGGCAAATCCATTTTGCGAATAATAATAATGTTACAACGGATATCATGGGTAATGAGAAACAAAACAATTGTGCATAAGAATACTATTAAAACATTGTGAATTAGGCAAATCTATTTCGTAACAATAATAATACGTAATAATAATGTCAAAACCTGCGTATTAAACAAGAACACGAGAGAGAGATGGAGGGCAGCAGCAGAGCGCACACACCTTGAGGACCGAGTTGACCGCGTTGGTGGCGGCGAGCCACTGGTCGCTCTGCTTCCTGTACCGCGCGATGGTCCCGAGCAGCGCGCGGGCCTCGAGCTCGATGCGCTTCTCGTTGACGAAGAGCTCCTGCACCCCGCCGTCGACGGCCTCCACGAGATGACCGGCGACACGCGCCGCGCTCCGCAGGGCGTCCTTCTTCGCCCTCTCTGCGGCGCGTTGGGTGTGAGATAATTTAGCAAGAGAAGATTGGATTTGCTTGGCGGATTAGGAATTTTGAGTAGATCGTTGGTTGATCGTTACCGGTTTGTTGGCGCTGGCGGAGGGATTGGTGGTGGTGTTGCTGCATGATGTGGAGGAGCGCCGATTCCAGCTGCCCACCCGCCGCTGCTTTGGCTCCTTCCATCTTCTCCGATCTGAGCACTCTTTTTTTTCCTTTTCTTTTTTGAGACAACGGTCTGAGCTCTCGTCTTCCTCGTCCTGTCATCCGCCTGTACTCTCGGGCTCTCGGCCAGTTTGTTCTTTGCTACGGGCTACGGCCCATGTAACTATTTTTTGCGTTGGAATTTGGTTGTCTTTATATTCAACAAAAGTGCACCTGGCACAGTCCGCCATGAGGCTACCAACCAGGAATGGAGGTACGTTATGTGTCTAAGTCTCGGTCACTTGCAGCAAACAGGCTCGCTTAGCGCAAAGATGAGCCGGAAGATTAGAAAATCTAGAAACATGTTGAATACTAAAAGAGTTAAAACTAACAGACAGCCCGTCGACCTCCGGTAGCAGAGAAATCATTGTCTGAATGTGGTTAAATACTGAATGAAATAAACGCGGTATAAAATATGATGATCCAAATTAATTGATGCAGCCTCTATACAATGTTGAGAGATCCGAATTAATCGACGCATCCTCTATACAATGTAAAATGAGCATTCTATAGATGTTGTATCAGTCAATTCAGATAGCAGGGGATATAAGATTTACGGAAATGTTAGCTGGTGAACGTTCCCCAAGAGCCAAGAGCCAGTGAACCACGATCGAACCGTAGGTCACTTTTGCACGAATCTTAAAGCTTTGCCAGGTGCCATGTTAGTTTGTCCGAACAGTTCGATGGGAACGTGGTTTGGAGCGAACTCCCTCGTCACCCACCACCCGCACAACACGCTATCTCTCTCAAATGGCAGAGAACAAGAGGAAATCATCTCAAATAAATTGCAGCGGATAACTAGCTTGGTTTACAAGGACGCAACCCAAAGTCCCAAACCATGAAACTTGTGAACCTAGGTAGAATCACAAGAGAGAACCACAAGGATCCTATATGAATTGAGAACAGGCCCTCCAATCCACACACACGAGATAACACTCAACGATACTAGTGCTCACAGCACACCACAACCTCACCGGCTGTCTACAAACATAAACTCAGAAATTTCATCCCCCTTCACATGGAACAGCTGGGGAGTACTTATACTTGAAGCACCTACTAGTTGGGTGTGAAAACAACTCAAAATGAAGGGTAAATTCGTGAGCCCCAAGCTGCAGCAGGACCAAACTTGTTGAGCCTCGCGCTATAATTAATTTCTGGACAACTTGCATGGAAACTTACATAACTTTTCACTCAAGACCTCAAATGATGCATTTTTTTAATGAAAGATGACTTCAAAGACCGGATCCGGCTTGCCTGCTCCCTTCCCATGCTCCCATCCGTGCTCCCACTCCATCCTATGGCTGCCTTTTTCTCTTTTTTCTTTCTAATCTAATTATCTCCCCCCTGATTTTAAGAGGATGGGGCCGGGCCTTATTTTGTTCCAATCAAATCATGCCACGTATGCGGGAGCACGGATGGGCGCACGCCGAGGGAGCAGGCAAGTCTCGTCCTCAAAGACCATCTTTTCCAGCCTCTAAAATGTGCTAGACCGTTCTAGAATTAATTAGGTTTAGGTGGGAAGTTGTAGCTGGAAATCCGATGTGTCATTTCTCCCAAATAGGCACCGGAAGCTTCCCCACTAAGATAATGATTTTGCCCATGTCTTTCTTTGGCCGCTCTAATGGTTTAACATTTCTGCTAGCATGAACCTCAATCTTTGATGCCTTGGTCATGATCTGGTCCACATCAGCCTGTCAGTTTCTTCTCCCCATTTCCCCCTTCTCATTGTTTTGCTCTCTCGGACGCAGCGATTCCGCTGAGCGGCGGCGGCGCATTCCCCACAAAGTGAGGTTCTTGTCGGTGAAGATTTCGTCCACCACGGGAAGAGCTTCTGCTAGCATTGAGGTGCGTCCGTAGGTCGCCGAGGTGCCCGCGCGCGACTGATTTTCGTTCACTGTGGTGTTTTTGTTGGGTAATCGCGATGTTTGTCCATGATGAAAG